>NC_134899.1:4126148-4193648 GCF_041734735.1 Babylonia areolata
TATATATATATATATATATATATATATAAAGAAGTATAATCTTAAAAAATGCTTTTTACAAACCAAGAATTGAGGGGGCTGAATATGAATGTTATAATTATCAAAGCAATGAATGAATGTAACAAAATACTAAAGAAAACATGTAGAGAATATGAAAAAAAATATTGCAAATGAAGGGGAAAAGAATCCAAAGAAATTCTGGAAACATGTTCAAGGACAAATGAAAACAAACATGGGTATTAGTACTCTTAAAAAACAACGACAGATGGTTCCCTGGCAGTGTCTGATGAAGAAAAAGCAGAAACTCTAAGTAGGGGTTTTGTTTTTTTTTGTTTTTTTTTCTCAAAAGTGTGTTGTGATATAAAAACTCCTCTTGCTGTTGAGAAGAAATTACCAGAATTAAATAGTAATAAGGCTCAAGGACCAGATAAGATTCCACCTAAAGTGCTAAAAGAGGCTAGCAGGGAGCTATCTATATTGCTGTGTCAGCTTTTTCATAAATCACTAGAAACTGGTATACTTTCAAAAGATTGGGAAAAAACTTGAAGTAACAGCAATTTTCAAAAAGGGTACAAAATCAGATGCCAGTAAGCTTAACCTGTATTGTTTGTAAGGTGCTGGAGTCTGTTATAAGAGATGCCACAGCAGAACATTTTACTGATAATAATTCATATGCAGAATGTCAGCGGGGTTTCAGATGAAGGTGTTCATGTATAAATCAGCTACTTGAAGTTATGGAAGACCTTACCAGCTTAATGGATGATAGTCAACCAGTTGATATTGTTTATCTTGATTTCAAGAAGGTGTTCAGTTCTGTCCCGCATTGACGACTATTGATAAAACTCCAGTCTTATGGTATCCAGGGTGGTGTATTTCAGTGGATAAGCAACTTTTTACACAAGGGTACATGTGGGTGAACATTTATCAAATAAAATTGATGTTCTCAGTGGCATCCCACAAGGCAGTATTCTGGGTCCAATCCTATTTACAATATGTATCAATGATCTGCCAGATGAAATCCAAAGCATATGTAAAGTATTTGCTGATGATACAAAATCTATAATAAAGCAGCTGATAATGTCATTCAAAAAGATTGAAAGATGTTGCATGAATGGTCAGATACATGGAACCTCTGTTTTAACGTATCAAAATGTAAGGTTATGCACATTGGCAAACAAAACCTTGGTTAAGACTACACTTTGCATATGGGTAATCATGTTCAAATTATAAATGCACGTAAAGAGGAAAAGATCTAGGAGTGACAAATTAACTTATAATTTCCTTTGGGCCTCACATCCAGAGAATTATAAATAAAGCTAACCAAATGATTGGAATTATAATTAAAGTTTTTACTTTTAAAGATAAGGTTATGCTTTTGAAATTATATAAGGCTTTTATTAGACCTCATTTGGAATATGGGAATGTTGTGTGGTATCCTACATGGAAATATCAATCAATAACTATTGAAAATGTTCAAAGGAGTGCTACCAAAATGTTGAAGGAATGCCAGAATATGACGTATGGAGAAAGATTAAAGTATTTAGATTCATACTCTCTGAAGGGATGAAGGATTAGGAGAGATTTGATACAGACTTACAAAATTATTAACAACATTGAGGACATTAATTGATACTAACATTTTTTTTACTCTTCGCTAATCAAGCATAACAAGAAATTCTGAAGGAAAAATATTTGTTCAACCATAATGTACTAACAAAAGAAAATATGATTTTTCTATTCGTGTTGTTAACATGTGGAACTCACTACCACCTTCAGTTAAATTTGCAAAAGATATCAATTAACAGTTTTAAGAACTTTCTGGACTGCGATCCAAAATTCGGTAATATGTTTTTTTTAAATTTGACGAATGATTGCTTTCATATATCTAAAATGAAGCATGCAATGCAAACCAAAAAGATATTCATACAAAGAGGGGGCCGCGAGGCCTATAAGGCAAAAATGCCAGTCCCAACTGCTACATGAGGTGGCTTGATATGGTTATGTTTCAGTGTGTCGAAAATATTACTTGTACTTGTACTTACTTGTACTTGTATATTGCGGTGTTGAAGGCCTAACCGGCCTGTTCACCGATCCAGAAATATCTCTCACTTGTTATGCAGCATGCGTGGCATATTAAAGGTGACAGGCTGGGTCGTACAGTGTAGGCAGGCTCTTCCAATGCGTGTCCAGTCTGTTTTTAAAGGCGTTTACTGATGGGGCGGTCACCACACTATCAGGGAGGCCATTCCATACAGTGACGACTCTCTGGGAAAAATACCCAGCACGCAAGCTCAGCCTGCAATGACCCTTGGCCAGCTTGAGGGTGTTTCCCCGGGTGTCCCTGCCTTGAAAGAGGTGCAGCATGGGTCGATCTGTGTCGTATATTCCGTGTACGTACTTGTCACCTCTTGTTCGGTGATGTTCCAGGCTAGGCAGTCTCAGACTAGCGAGACGCTCTGGGTAGGACAGCTGCTTCAGGGAGCCTATCAGGCGGGTTGCTCGCCTCTGTACATCCTCTATGTCAGTGCGTAGGGTCTTGTGTCTTGGCTGCCAAACTGAATGACCATATTCAATGACTGGTCTCACCAGGGACTTATAGAGCGAGACAAAGGTTTCTGGCGTGAGATGGTCGAAAGACCTTCTTATGACCCCTAGGACTTTGTTGGCTTTTGCTGTTGCATGTGCCACATGATTTTTTAAGCTTAGGTCTTTGTCCACCAGTACACCCAGGTCTCTCTGTACGTCACTCTCCTCCAGCCAATGTGTGCATTCCACTCCCAGAGGATCCCGTCCTCTCATGCAGTAGTGGGCTGCTTCCTTAGGGTTGCCCAATCTTAGGACGCTGCATTTATCTGGATGGAAACGGAGTTGCCAGTCCATGGACCATTGCTGTAATCGATTTAGGTCCTCTTGAAGCATACCCCTCGACTCACTATCGTCACTGCATGAGAAAATCTTGGTGTCATCTGCAAAGAGCTCGACATGACTGTGGACATGACGTGGCAGGTCATTGATGTAAATGACGAAAAGTAGAGGCCCTAAGACGCTGCCTTGAGGGATGCCGCTCGTCACCTTTGCCTGCTCTGATCTTACGCCGTTAACTATAACTATATTGTTCCAGTTCAAGTTCATAATAACGCATGATAAGATTTTTGAGAAAAGAAAAGAAAAGAAACCACTGACAATTCCTGTCAATACAAATTAAGGTGCTCGAGTCCTGCTTAGTGGTCCAGGAAAGAAAAATCGAAAGTATTATTGGGTATACGCATGCGCTCCAGATGAATTGTCTCCCTTATAAAAACTTCCGGATTAATATTTGTTCGATGACCTTAATGGTGTAGACGCCAATAGGGTAGGTTTGTTCGCAGCACTTGGTATGTTGAAAACGCAGATATTTTGATCATAGTTTGTAGTTCGAGAAGTGGTGTACCTATCTGCACACAGTATATTATCAAGGGATACAAAGTTATAGTAAAATCAACTGCCAGTATTATTTGTGTGATCGTGTAGTTTGTACAGAACAAAAATAGAGTTTGTACAGAACAAATGTAATCTTCCACCTGGATGCTTCCACTTCACTTAAATGCGTTCATACGCGCGCGCGCGCGCGCGCACACACACACACACACACACACACACACACAAACACACACATAGATTTAAACTCCAATTCCCTACTTTAGTGTACAAAGGAAGACACTGTAAAGTGTTCAAGTGTGGACACTATCACAATATCAGGCATTGTGTGTGTGTGTGTGTGTGTGTGTGTGTGTGTGTGTGCGCGCGCGCGTGTGTGGTTTCTTTCATATTTGTTTTGCTTTCTCCAGTTAAATCAGATCTACAAAGATCAAAGAGTGAAGCAGAAAAGATGGGTGGCAGTGAATCCAAAGGAGAAGTTGTGTCGGTTAAGCCGCCAGAGGAGGCGCGACCTGGACCTCCCTATCCTGGACCTGAGGCTAAATACAAGTTTATGGACACAAATGTATGATCAGTTGTTTTTCTTCTGGATATTTTTCAAAACTATATTGGGTTGCAGAAATCTTCTCTGTCTGTCTTTTACTCAGTCTACCACATTTGTATGCACATGCACTCACGCATGCCCACACGCACATGCGCACACACACACACACACACACACACACACACACACACACATACACTCACAGAGGCACTCATACACACACACACACACACACACACGCGCGCGCACAGAGGCTTCCATTCATGTTTTCATTCATGTACACACACACACAAATGCACACACACACACACAAACAATCACACACACGCACACCTTGGCTGTTATTGTTTACTACGTTGTATGGATCATTCTACAGGTGATTGTCAGGTTCAGCACCATTCTTCATCTGCTTCACATCCCCTGTGTCAGATCAGGAACTCTCCTTCTTCCACTTCATTCAAGTCTTCACTCAAAACCCACTTCTTAAAAACCATGTAGAAACCACTGCCCCACCCCATTGTTCTCATTTTGTTAATGTGTACTTCTGGTCAGTATGTTTGTGTGTGTGTGTGTGTGTGTGTGTGTGTGTGTGTGTGTGTGTACCTGTTTTTGTGAGGCATTTGAAGCCCTATTAGTAGGCACAATATAAATTCACATTATCAGTAAACTTTGAACAGTTATTACTTTGCCAGCAGTGAAAAACAATTTTCTTGCTAGTATTATGAAACCACATACAAAACAAGTGCTTGAAATTGCTTGAACTGTGGCAAAACTTCATGATCAGTAAATTGCATGGAAGTTTATCAAGAGTTGTGTCCCTTATTGAACAGTTTCTGACTCGGTGCGTAATAATTGTTATTGTGATATTTCAAGTTTTTTGGTGTGTTTTTTTTTCTTAACTGACAGAATTGCTTGCATAGTAAAGACCATGTCATTTATGTTCCGGACAATGATAATGCAAAACAACTAATTAGTGGAATGTAACAAAACATTAGACTCGTCACACCAGAGTTTTATCTGCTCTTTCAACATTATTGTGTTACTGCTGTAGGACTTTTTTTCACAGCATAGACGTAAGCCTCCAGTATGTCAAAGTCAGGTTGTTGTTTTTTTTCTACCAGATTATCTTTAATCTTTTATGTCCGTTAGTGTTAGCTGGTCTTTTTTTATTATTTTTTTTATCAAGTATTAAAAATTGACACTTGATCATTTTCAGGTTGTGATCAGTAGTAAGGTGACATTCAGTTTTATGTCTTCACCAATGCTGACCAGCAACATTGACAATTACTACCCTCTCCTGGCTGCTCAGTATGCTGAAGGATATCGCCTCTTGTCTTTTTACCGAATTCCAGGGCAGCAGCAGTTGCAAGGATTTTTCAGTACCTCTATGGCCCTTGGTTTTCAGGTATGGCCATAAGAAATTTGAGTGTAATTGATAATCACAATGGTTATGATGATGATGACAATATATAATAATGATACAGCACCTATAACTACTATCACTGCTACTGATAATGGTTATGATATTACTGCTACAACTACTGCTTCTCCTGCTAGTAATAATAACAATGATATAGCATTTTCTAACATCTCAACTTGCTTGAAAATAACATTCATGCATGTCAGTCACTGAGTTTGACGAAAAACACACAAAAATCTCCCCACATCCCCATCCCCCACACATCTTCTTACACTCACACACACACGCACACACACACACACACACACACACACAGATGAGCAAAGCCATTTGCAACAGATTTAACCTAGTCGTAAAAAATAGCAGGCTTTATGTTTCTGTCCCTGTTTCTCTCTGTGTGTGTCTCTGTCTCTGTCTCTGTCTCTCTCTCTTTCTTTCTCTCTCACACTCTCTAGGGCCAACATGAAGCAGACCTGACTGTGCCTTCCAATCCTTCACGTGCCGTGTGTTGTGCACATGACTAAGAACAGGAGTCAAGGATCCAGTGATCCAGGTCCATATTCCATGGGTTATCGTTATGGAAGTAAACTTACATGTGGCTCTGAAAATGTAATATTGCTTCCGAAATAAGAGTGATACAGTCACACATCATGTCAAAAAAACCAAAAAAAAAAAAAAAACCCAAACAAACCAAAAAAAGAAAGGACCATTTATATAGATAATCTTGTGACTTGCAGCCCATGAATACAAAAGTAGAGGAAGAAGAAAGAAGCATTGATTCATGGACAGACGTTTCATTTTTTTGTTGTTGTTTTTGTTTTGTATAGAATTATCATACTGTGTGTGAGCTAAGCATCGTGCCTTGAAGTAGGCATTTAAATAGTGGGCTTATTATTTTTGCAAAATGTAGCAATTGTTATATCCATTGTGTGTTATTTATCAAGCGGAGCATATACTGTGTTGAACATGTTTATTAATGAATCAGTGTTGACTTAGTGGGCACATGAACAAACCTAATTTGTGTAGTTTTGTTGATGAATTCTTATTTATTCAATCACTTTCTGTTTTTTGAATATACAGAAATGTTGATTTCTAATTAATAATAACAGTCATCATTATGACAGAAATGATAATAATCCAAATGATAAAATAATATCACTTATTTTCAGTCTAATATCATCATCTTAGATGAACAGACTAGAAATAAATAAATGAACTATGTTTTTCATGTCACCTTCCTATCAGCGAGCATGTCAACAATTTCTCATTCTCAGATGACAGAGAGATTTTTTTTTTTGGTATTTTGTATTGTAAGATGTGCACATCTAACTAATTCAGTGTCTGTAAGGATCTGAGTTCAAAATCTGGCCTCACCCTTTCTGCCAAGTTTGACTGGAAAATCAAATTGAGCTTCCAGTAATTTGAATGCGGTGATAAACTGAGGTCCCTTGTGCAGCATAAACTTGCATGTATGATGGGTTATGCTGCTGGTCAGACATCTACCCAGCAGATGTGGTGTCATGTGTATGGAATTGTCTGAACGCAGTGATGCCTCATCACTGAAACTCATCTAGTGAGTGAATGACTCTGGGCAGGGGATTTTCTGCCGTTACCCTGCCGCTCCACGCAGAGAAAGCTGGCAGCTGCGGATCGAGAAGTCGACTATCCAGTTAGCGGCTCAGTACAATGGGATCATAGCGTTCAACCCCAGCGTGGTGACGGACTCGAGCCACCTCTTGGAGAGCATCACACGCAATGCTCTGGGGGGAGGGCGCCTGATCTGCATTGAAATGACCGGGGGTCAGCAGGCTGGGAGCATGCGGCAGGCTATGAGAGGCTTGTCACCATGTGAGTTCCTTTTCCTCCTTGTTAGGAAAAAAAGAAGTCATTTTTATACATCTAAACAAGACAAATAGAAGTAAGAAATGGAGAGAAAAAAAGAAAGAAATTAGAATAAGAGAAAGAATGCATTAATATGTCACAAAATGAAATAGAAAGAGACACACACACACACACACACACACACACACACACACACACAAAATCAGCATTCAAGTGACAAACAATCCATCCAGCATTTTTCGTCACCTTTTTCATTTTCACCTTGGAGGCTAGGATCAGAGGATATGTGTTTGTATCCGTCTGTGCACCAGCAAGTATGTGTGTGTGTGTGTGTGTGTGTGTGTGTGTGTGTGTGTGTGTGTGTGTGAGTCTGTCTGTCTCTGGCTGTGCACCTGCAAGTGTAAGTGTATCTGTCTCTGTCTCTGAACATGCAAGTATGTTCATGTATATTTGTCTCACTGTTGGCAATCGCTTTGTGTGTGTGTGTGTGTGTGTGTGTGAGGTGATTATAGCCAAGTCTTGGTGTGTGTCTCTCCACTCCACTCACCCCCCCTTCACCCACCCCCCCAAAAAAAGAAAGGTGAAGAAATAGTAGAAAGTGGCTGGTTTCTGACATGACTTTTATGGCAGTTTTGGAAGGACCCTGAGTGAGTTACTTCCCTTGCTAAACAATTGAAACGTTTGACATGACTCCACCTCCACAGACACACACACACACACACACACACACACACACACACACACACACATCACGCACGGATGCATGCATGAAACAACTCACACACATACACACACACACACACACACACATATGTGGTTATATGTGTGTCTTGATATATGGGTGTTTTTGGTTGTGCATGCTGTCGGTCTATGTGTACTTTGCTGGTTATGGCATGTCACTGGTTTATGTGTGTGTTGACGGCGACCGACACAGTGATGGGAGTGGACCTGTTCTACGAGATCCCTGACACGCCTGGAGCGATGCAGTACGTGTACAACGTTGTGTCCGTTCCCATCAGGCTCACTGTGCGCATGGGGTTCAGGCCTTCCCCTGTGGCTCACTGCGACTGGATGGGCGTCCTGGCCGACAGCCTCAGCAAAGGGTGGCGCCTGATCGAGATCTTCATGGACAAGGGAATCCTCGCACGAGTAAGTGAGCGTTGGTGGTGTATGTAGTTCATAGAGTGAAGGACTTGTGTTTTGGGGTGTACAGGGTTAGCATGAAATTGTACAGACATGCCATGTGCTGAATTCTGAGCAGACTTTGCTTCAGTCGAGTGCATTTTGCTATGCTGTTACACTTTTGTGGAAAATACTAGGTTGTATGAAAAAGATGTGTACCTATCAGAGTGGATTTCTTCTACAGAATTTGCCAGAGGACAACACTTTTGTTGCTGTGGTTCTTTTTCAGCGCACCAAGTGCATGCTGCACACAGGACCACAAATTGTTTCATCCAAATGACTAGATGCTATGTTCCGGTTGTACTTTGGAGAAAGGGAGAAAGCAGGAATCGAACCCACACCCTCACAGACACTGTGTTAGCAGATAAGCATCTTAACCTTTCTGTCATCTGCCTCAAAGGTGGACTCACAAGCCTCTGCTTGTTCTTCAAGGCCTGTTTACTGATTGGGTTGTTCGACAGTCCTTAAATTTTTTTTTTTTTTTTTTTTTTTTTGGGGGGGGGGTTATTATCCACCTTCCGGGCCAGGCTTCATCCAGGAATTTGTCCAGAGGCAGGGCAGACACTTGTGCCTCAAGCACCTTGCGCATTGTTGTCAGCCTCATCTGCTGTCTGCAGGTGTGAAGAGTTGGCAGCTGGAGCTTTACTAATTCACTATGACAAAAGCAACCCAAGAACTCTTTCACAGTGGACACAGTAACACTAACAAAATGATTACAGATGAACTTAAACTTCAATACAGTCAGTTCTAATGTCTGACCCGGCAATGAAGTCATTGGACATGTTGCTGATCAGGGTAATGAGGTCAATTTAAAGATCAGACAGTAGATGTTTGCTACTGTGATGACTAAATTGACCATAGATATTTTGACAGAATGGAGCATATTGAACTGTGACATTTGCTGAAGAGGGGTATCTCACATCTCTGCCTTCAGTAAGAGAATGTTTGGTTGAAGCCTGACCAAAAAAATGCTTCACTGATATATTGTAGAAATACCTGAGTCGTTTACAACTAACAACTGACATGCTGCAAAAGGAGGTGACTCACTGACCGGTCAGTTACAGCTAACAACTGACATGCTGTGAGTGGTGGTGACTGACTAACCAGTCAGTAGTAACTATCGACTGACATGCTGTGAGTGGTGGTGACTGACTAACCAGTCAGTAGTAACTATCGACTGACATGCTGTGAGTGGTGGTGACTCACTGACAGGTCAGTTACAGCTAACAACTGACATGATGTGAACAGAGGTGATTAACTGACCAGTCAGTTACAGCTAACAACTGACATGATGTGAACAGAGGTGATTAACTGACAGATTGTGTTCGTTCTCCAGAAGGGGGGTTTCCAGGCTTCCTTGAATTCCTTGTGGTTCTTTGAGAAGCCGGCGTACTGCCGGGATGACCCCACACCAATCTATGAGGGCACGGTGATCACCCACGAGATCAAGATCAAGACGACATCTTTCGGGTCAACAAGCACCACGACCCGATGGGAACCTGTCATCTCTGACATGGGCAGCAAAGGCTGGGAGCTGGCCTGCATCCTGGAGCTCCCTGAGTATCGCATGACAGGCATCGCCACAGCCTACATGGTGTGCAAGTTGTTTTTCCAGCGCCCTATTTTACCCACATCTAGGGTTGAGGCTTCAGCTCCCTCTGACCTTCCGCCACCTTACGATATCGCCGTGCGTATGCCGGCGGTTGGGTGGAGACAGGGGGGAGAACTGGCTGAGGGAGGTTATCACCCTCCACCTGCTACCGTTGAGCCTTTTCCTCCCGCCCCTGAAAAGATGGGACACTGAGGAGCATGCAGTGACAGCAATAATTACAGTAACACTGCGTCTTTATTGTCCAGTTTAAAGACCAGAATGGAGTGAGTATGGACAGCAAGAATTACAGTAACACTGGGTCTTTATTGTCCAGTTTAAAGACCAGAATGGAGTGAGTATGGACAGCAAGAATTACAGTAACACTGCGTCTTTATTGTCCATCACTCAGTTTAAAGCATTTTCTCTCTCATGTTTTTTGAATTCTTGAATTTATAATTTTTACATTACTGACCATGGAAACGCAAGTGCTGATTATAGAGTTTAGGGAGGAAATGGATGATTTGTAAATTTTGGTGCTGACATCATTACATATAATTTTGTTTGTGTTCATTTTCTTGGTGTTTTTTTTGTTTTGTTTTTTTCCAGTTCAGATTTTTTTAAATTTTATTTTATTTTTTTATACCTAGCCCTATTTGTAATGATACATCTTTTTACCTGAAGTTGTTTTCTCTTTTCATTTATTTGTGTGTCTGTCTGTTTCCAACTCTGTGTGTGGGTTTTTTTTGTGTTTGTGTGTGTTTGTGTGTGTGTGTGTGTCTGGTTCTTTCATCTGTATGAATTTATTCTAGAGCTCCTTCTGATTTATTGTTCATCTCCAGCCTTTATAACAGGGTGCATTTGTAGAGTGTCTTTCGGCACTCAGAACATGGGTGGTGTCCATTGACGTTTTCTCCTGCTGTGTATACATATTTCAATATTTTTGGTACAGGTGTGAGTATATAATTCATATATGGATGTGTATATACATACATATATATATATATATATATATATATATATATATATATATATATATACACACACATAACACTTTACATTGCATGTTTTTTTTCTGCTGTGCATGCATATTTGAATATTTTTGTTACAGGTGTGAGTATGTAATTTGTATATGTATGTAATTTTTATATACAGACACTCAACTTTATACTGCATGTTGTTGTTTTTTTCCTGCTGTGTATGCATATTTAGATATTTTTTTTATTACAAGTATGTGTATATGATTTATATAATTATATTTGTAACTTTTTATACATACACTTTTTATTGCTTTTTGTTTTCCTTCTGTGTATGCATATTTAGATATTTTGGTTTCAAGTATGTGTGTTTGCTTTACAGACATATGATTTCTATATAATGGCATATTTTTTTCTTTATTGTTTTTGTTTCTTTTTCTGTTTGGATTCCTTTCCAGAGAGAGGTGGTGGAAAGCCCATACCATTGGCATATTCTGCACCTGTTTTGTGAAATGTGATTTATTTACTCCCTTCCATACCATAGGCACATTCTGCACCTGTTTGGTGAAATGTGATTTATTTACTCCCTTCCATACCATAGGCACATTCTGCACCTGTTTTGTGAAATGTGATTTATTTATTCCCTTCCATACCATAGGCACATTCTGCACCTGTTTGGTGAAATGTGATTTATTTACTCCCTTCCATACCATAGGCACATTCTGCACCTGTTTTGTGAAATGTGATTTATTTACTCCCTTCCATACCATAGGCACATTCTGCACCTGTTTTGTGAAATGTGATTTATTTACTCCCTTCCATACCACAGGCATATTCTGCACCTGTTTTGTGAAATGTGATTTATTTACTCCCTTCCACACTATAGGCACATTCTGCAGCTGTTTGGTGAAATGTGATTTATTTACTCCCTTTTTTTCATATCAACGTCTTGAGTGCTCCAGGATAGAAATTTTCATACCCTTCCAGTGTGCAAAAAAAGTGCCCCAGGACCAAACTTTCCATCCCCGTCATTGAAGGAGTTTTCCTATTGCAAAATAATTAAAGTCATGTGAAGTTGTCATGGATAGTGTGCTCATTTTCCTCTCAGAAAAGTATTGGTTATGTATACTTTCTTTCAGTTGTCTGCCTGCTAGAATTTAAAAAAAAAAAAAAAAAAAAGAAAGAAAAAAACCCAAGACATCCATCACCAAAAATCACTTGACAAATTGTTGTCCCTGATCATGAAATAGGCCTGGCACTTTAAGGGTCAAACAGCATTGTTTGTGTCTGATGTGATTTCAGTATGGGTTGTTATTTCACATGTTTCCAGTCTTGATATGACTGTGCAATCTGCTCTGTTTATGTGAGTGTGTGTGTATGTGTGTGTGTGTGTGTGTGTGTGAGAGAAAGAGAGAGAGAGAATATCATGCTTTTTCTGGCGTTATTACCATTACAAAATACATGAATGAAGTTACTGATACTGGATTCAAATGGTTCTAAGTTATCATACATTTCATACTATATGATTCTCTTGTGCTTAAGAACTGATACCATATATAATGAAGGAAGAGATTTGATGAATGTTTCTGCATTGGAAATGAAGAACTGATAACACAATGAAGGAAGAGATATGACTGAATTTTGTATACATTTTAAAAAATGGAACTGTGATCGGATAAAGTACTTTTGGAAAGAAGCCAAAATGATTGAACAGCAAGAAATATTCAACTTAGTGATACTTACACACACACACACACACACACACACACACACACACACACACACACACACACACACACACACACACTGACCAATATTGTTTTTATTTTATAAGATTTTTGAATGGGAAGTTTGTTTTTTCTTATTCTATTCTTATTTATTTCATTATCATCATCCAGAATAACCTCATAATCATTGCCTTTTTGCTTATGCAGCTGCAGCTGTTCTTGTACTTCTTATTTTTCATGTTCAGTTGATATCAGTGCCATTGCTGTCCTAGTTTGATGTGCTTATATTTACATGTATTTACTTATTTGGTTATCTATTTAATTTCTTTTTATATTAATGCTTTTATACAAACACAGGCTAGGCTCTCAATGCTTGACCAGAAAGTCCCAGTTTCTGTGACCTTTCATGCCCTTCTCTCATGGTGACCTCAGTTTCGATCCCTCTCCACTTCTGTGTTTAGGGTGAGTCATGTCAAAGGTCTTCAGTGTTGGCAGATTAATGGGAGACTGTCGTTGGGGGGATGTGGTAGTTGTGTCCACTCTAATAATAATAATGATGGTATTTATATAGCGCTGAATCTTGTGCAGAGACAAATCTAAGCGCTTTCACATCAGTCATTCACACGCATGCATAACTCTAAAACTGAAGAAACTGAAGATAAGGAAGAGGTAGGGGAGGGAGACTATCTTATGAAGAGGTGGGTTTTAAGGCCAGACTTGAAAGAGTTGAGTGCGGACACCTGACAAAGCGAAAGAGGAAGTTCATTCCAATTACAAGGTCCAGAGACAGAGAAAAAACGGCGTCCAACAGTGGAGTGTTTGAATCTGGGTATGCGTAAACAGAGTGGATCCGAAGCCAATTGTAGAGAGCGAGATGGAGTGTTGAGGTGAAGGCAGCCACAAAGATAGGAAGGGGCAGATTTGTGAATACATTTATAACATAGAGTGCTGATCTTCTACTTTACTCTGTGTGAGACAGGTAGCCAGTGGAGATGTTGCAAAATAGGAGTGATGTGCTCAGATCTTTTCTTTCTGAGGACGAGTCGGGCAGCAGAGTTTTGTATGCACTGAAGGGACTGAATGGATGAAGCAGGCAAACCAGACATTAGGGTGTTACAGTAGTCAAGGTGAGAAAGAATGAGAGAAACGACAAGTCTAGATGTTGCATTGGTGGACAGATATTTCCAAATGGAACTGATGCGTCACAATTGACAGTAGCAGGATTGACATGTCTGACTGATAAATTTTTGCATGGACTAAGTGTTGTCAAGGACAACGCTGAGGTTCCTGACTGAGTTGGAAAGAGGGATGGATATACTGCCAAGTTTGATTTTGTCAGCTGTGATAGAAGAGAGTTTAGTTCCTATGATCATTGCTTCAGTTTTGTCTGCGTTCAATTTAACTTATTTAGAGTCATCCAGTTTTGAATGCCCAGGAAGCATTCAGATGTTTCTTGCAAGAGCAAGGACAATTTTTCAGGGGTATCACTCTTCTGAAGTTGAGTGTCATCAGCATAGGAATGATGACTAACTCTGGGGGGGGGTGGGGGGGGGCCTTCACTTACTCAGTCTGACTCTGTAAATAATTTATTATTGTCATTAGTAGGGGCTTAGTAGATGGTGTCCAGTGTACAATAAATCAGAACAGTCACTTCTGAACACCACTGAAGTGACTCAGCCGCAGTGCAAGGTCTCCTCTGGTGAGTGGCCTACTGATGACCTAATATTGATGGTCCCTTGTGGACTGTCGACCCTGGGATTGCACAGAATGATCCCAGGTGTGGCTGTGTATGGGGGACTTGGGATGAGCAGTGTGGGATCAGTGCCATAAAAATGGTGCTGATGATGGGGCAGCCAAAAACATCCACATGCTATGACTCTTCTTTGAAACTGAAACTTAGATTTTGTTAACAAATAATGTGTCAAAAAAAAAGAAAAAAAGAAGAAAAAAAGAGAGTAAAATTCTCTTTGTGATGGAAAGATGGCTCCTCTGTAATGTGACATGTTTGTTATTGTAAAGTGCTTTAGGATGTTTGAAAGGGCGATGTAAAATTTAAATGTGTTATGATGATGATGATGATGATTATTACTATTGTTATATGTTTTACTTTTGTACTCCTTGCCACTGGCCTCTGTATTTCATTGATGATGATGATGATGGTCATTATTGTTGAATGTTTTACTTTTGTACGCACTTCTTGTCAATGGCCAGTATTTTGATTACTTTGTTGATTTTAATTCATCTGAGTGCTGGATGTGAACAGATTTATTCTACTCAAGTGCCATATATAAGTATTTGATACTTTTGTTCCAACAGATATAACATGTGAGTGAGGCAAGGAGAAGAGACGTGTTAAACAAGAAAAAAAGTTACTCATAAAATGATTTGAATTATGTGCCTTTGTCCTGTAAACAGCAACCCCATGTTTAATATTATGCTGGTATTTATTTTACTGGTATCCCATACCTCCTTTTCTCCCATGTTCTGTTATGCTGTTGCCTCTTTCTTGTCATTCCAGTTGACTTGTCCCAAACCAAGCCTTCACTGTCACACTTAGATCATTTTGATGAAGTTCCTGCGCTGGCAGTTCACAGAGAGCTATCAGTGTTGGTTGGCCCTGAGGACCTGACTCGCCCTGAGGTGAAAACATGCAGCGGTGGCCCAGAGTTAACATGTCTGCTCAGGAAGCTGGAGGATTTGAGGGTGCGGGATCGAATCCCACACTCACCAGAAGTTTCTTCCCTTCCACTAGACCTTGGGTGGTGGTCTGGACACTACCAGTCACTCATATGAGATGAGAAACTGAGATCTGAGTGCAGCATGCACTTTGCGCTCATAGAAGAACCCACGGCAACCAAAGGTTCGTCCGTGGCAAAATTCTGAAGAAAAATCCACTTTGATAGTGAAACAAATACTCTTGAATGCAAAAAAAAAAAAGACCAAAATAACCCAGTGGTGCTGCACTGTGTTAATGCGCTCTCCCTGGGGAGAGCAGCCTGAATTTCAGACATGAATCTGATGTGGCAAAAAAAAAAAAAAAAAAAAAAAAAAATTAGAATACAATACATGACAATAACATTCATTAAAAGTGCCAGCAGGAGATGAGGGTGAAGGAGTGGGGAGATAGGAGGAGGAGTGGGATCTGCTTGCAGGTGAAATTGCTGATCCCTCCTATCCCTCTATTTAAAAAAAAAAAAAAAAGTTCAAGCCAGTGCTTGCACCATGAGAAAAAGTACTTTCTGATCTTTGTTGTGGACACACACACAGTTTCACCTCTTGGGACAGGAGGCAGGGTAATGCTACGTGTAAAACGATTCCCATGTTGACATTATGGACAGTTCATCTAGGAACCTGTCATACTATATTCTAGATTTTAGCTTTAATCTTTATGCATTTGAATTGCACAGAAAAAAGTGTTTGACTCAAGCAATTAGTCCAGATCAACTGTGGTGGCTCAGGTAATCAGTTCAAATCATGGGTGGTGGCTCAGGTAATCAGTTCAAATCAAAGGAGGTTGCTCAGGTAATCAGTTCAAATCATGGGTGGTGGCTCAGGTAATCAGTTCAAATCATGGGTGGTGGCTCAGGTAATCAGTTCAAATCAAAGGTGGTGGCTCAGGTAATCAGTTCAAATCATGGGTGGTGGCTCAGGTGATCAGTTCGAATCATGGGTGGTGGCTCAGGTAATCAGTCCAAATCATGGGTGGTGGACACTGCTTCATGTGTAAAGTGTGCGTTTGAGTTCAACTTCTGTTAAAATCTGTGTTCAAGGAACAAGCAACAAAAAGGAGAGAAAATAGAATGGAGAAGAAAAAGGAGAGATTAGTGCAGAGGAAAACTGGCACAAACTGCAGCAGAAAATTGTTATGGAAATTAATGCTGAGCACGTTCTGCAGAAACAGATTCTGGTTGCATCTTCTGTAATGTTTTGTAGTTAAATTGTCTTTGTTGAACAATCATTCCACCCTCATGGTGCCACTGTAAAGAATTGTTATTGGATGTATGCATGCTTCGAGTTGCCTCATGATGATCTGTCTGGTTCATATTGAGTTGCTTTATTCAAGATTATGGGCTGAATGAGAATGATTCATGATGATGATGATGATGGTTGTGGTTGTTGTTATCATCATCATCATCATCACCATTATTATTATTATTATTATTATTTTGCTTAAGATAGTTTTTCAGTTGTGTTGTGCTGGAAAGAAAATATCTGGAGTCAGTAAAAATTACAAGCAAAACTGTCACCTTGCTTTGAGCTTTATCCTGAATATTATTTGTGACATATAATTATGCGGCTTGGATAAACATGAATTATTGCTTAATGTAACTGTCACCTTGCTTTGAGCTTTATCCTGAATATTATTTGTGACATATAATTATGCGGCTTGGATAAACATGAATTATTGCTTAATGATTGTGTGATGTTTTGTTAAAGGATGTGATGCAAGCAATAAAATGTTGTTCATAATAAAAGGAAGAAATAGTGGTATATTCCTGTTAACTGGTCCTTTACTTGCTCTCTTTAAAAAATAGAGATTTTTTTTTATTTTATTGAATCTTGAAAATGTTTCGATTTACCAGTCTACCAACCCTTTTTGTAGCCATTTCTGCAGATTTTTTTTTTCTGCTTTTGGAAAACATGAACATTTAAATGTTTTTCCCAAATGTTTAGTCATTGTTTACATTGCAGCAATTTCGATGCTTGATGAGATTAATTAAACTAATGGAACACATTTGTTTGTTTGTGTGTGTGTGTGTGTGTGTGTGTGTGTGTGTGTGTGACATATTTTAACACTATGTGAAACACACCTGTTTTTGTTTTGAATCAGTGTTTATATTGTATGGCAGTGTGTTTAAATTGGATGTCTTGAATAACTGATTTACTGTTTGCATGATGCATGTGTTTGTTATTTG
The DNA here is from genome assembly GCF_041734735.1 of Babylonia areolata. Classification (NCBI taxonomy): domain Eukaryota; kingdom Metazoa; phylum Mollusca; class Gastropoda; order Neogastropoda; family Buccinidae; genus Babylonia; species Babylonia areolata. The sequence continues at coordinate 4,143,762 of NC_134899.1, forward strand.
ATGTATTTGGCACAGGCCCATGCAACATTCAGTTTGACAGTTATGATGAGGGCTGATTACTTGCTCAAGGATATGGATGGATACTGATGGGTTGTTACTTACAGTTCAGGCATATGACCCATGGACAGTGCCTTCTTTTGATTTCTTGTGATCCTTTGATCTCTTCCCTCAGAAATAAGTCCAGTTGTGGCAGCTCCACTTTCTTAGCGTGAGATGTGTTTGACTATCTGTGTATACATATGTATGTGTACATAACTACATGCATGTTTCTGAATGTGTATTTGTGTGTATGTATGAGTGCGTGCGCGTGCACATGCGCCTGCGCGTCTGTTTGTGCATGTTTGTGTTTGTGCGTGCCTATGTGTGCGTATGTGTTGAGGGTAGTTGCCATGTATATATGTATGTTCAAATGTATATATGCATTGAGTGTGGGTGTGTTGTGTGTGTGTGTGTGTGGGTGGGGGGGTTGAGGGGGGTGTTTGTATGTGTGTTCCTGTTTTCACACAGTGCACAGTGTGGCTTCTGCTCAGGCAGGGGAACATGTGACATGGTGTTTGCCGTACGCCAGATGCAAGAGAAGTGCCGTGAGCAGAACAAGGAGCTCCACATGGTCTTTGTAGACTTGACTAAGGCCTTTGACACGGTGAACCGCCATGGTCTGTGGAAGATCCTCCTAAAGTTCGGCTGCCCAGAGAGCCTAATCCAGCTGATTGCGTCATTCCACGATGGTATGCAGGCGAGAATGCAGGAAAATACTGACATGTCGGATCCGTTCCATGTGGTAAATGGAGTGAAGCAGGGCTGCGACCTGGCAGCCACACTGTTCTCCATTCTCTTCTCTGCCATGCTGATTGACGCCTTCCAAGACTGTGACCGCGGCATCTACATCCAGTTTCGCACAGATGGCAAACTTTTCATCTTGCGGCGACTCCACGCCAGGTCCAGGGTGTTTGAGGCACTGTTGAGAGAGTTCCTCTTTGCTGATGACTGCGCGCTCGCTGCATACACCCATGAGGACATGCAGTTCATTATGGACAGGTTCTCAACCTCCTGCAGGCGCTTTGGACTCACCATCAGCCTCAGCAAGACCGAGTCCATGTACCAACCAGCTAGCTCACAGAACGCCAGCGCCTCCCCCTACCGGCAGTCAAGATCGATGACTGTCTCCAAATTTATGCTTTCTGATTTTATATGGCACCAAGCAATATTCCACAGTCGTGTACTTTCACCTGTTTCTAGCGAGAAAGAATGGTAGGTATACAACCCAAGCCCTGTCCTCAAACCCTGGCAGTTAATTTCAAACACAGTTCCGTGTGCTTGGGACTGTTAGCTAAATACCAATGGTTTCTTTGCTTTAATTAATACTGGCATATAGAGTGGCATATGGGCAAATAGAAGGGAGATCTTACACATCAGAAACCCATCATTGTGGAGAGTCAATTTACAGTCCACCTCCAGACACGCCCTGTTCATTCCGTATCAATAATACCTTTGACCCTGTGGACGTGGGAAGGAGTTACATAGGAAGTAAGCCTCGACACGAGGCACTCAACAATGAGAGTCAGGCGACGAATGGCGCACAATTTCACGTGCTAGCGCCTATCTTCTGTCACAGACTTAACTCTTCAGCAGCATTACTTTACAAACATGGAGTCATGTGCACAACTGGATTCCCACCTGAGTAGAGCTGACTGACAGCTGTCACTGAGCGCTCATCATTCATTTCCCGTGTCATTCAGTCACGTTTTACCCCGGCGCGCGCGCACACACACACACACTCACACACACACACACACACACACACACACATGTAACATTTACGTGTATGACCGTTTAGCTTATCTACTCTGCCATGTAGGCAACCACACTCCATTTTCGGGGGTGTGCATGCTGGGTATGTTCTTGTTTCCATAACCCACCGATCGCTGACAAAGGGTACAGGGCATTAAACGTTCGTATTCAATCTTCTGCGTGCATATGGCCACGAAGGGGGTTCAGGCACTATCAGGTCTGCACACACGTTGACCTGGGAGATGGAAAAATCTGCACCCTTTACCGCCAGGTGCGAGTGGGGTCAAACTCAGGAAAGTCCGGCAAGAATCCAGCGCTGTGACCATGTGACCACCGTACCCGTGTGATAATCATGCTGATGTGTTCTCTTGTCAGACTGCGTATTTCTCCCACTGGCATCGCCTGTCTAGTCGGTCGTTTCACTCTCCCACGCAGGCTGGATGGGCGTTGACATCGCATGCATTGTTAGTGACATGGACAGTTCTGCTGTGAGCTGAATGTGTCTCTCCTAGCCAACCCTTGGTCAGCTGTGTCTCCATGCTCCATGCCCACTTCTTGCCACCCCACGGGCCTTTGTGGGAACGACTTCTACATTCTGTGCCCACTGATCCTGTGGCACAATGGTTAAGACGCTAGTCTGCGTGTCGGTAAGGGTCTGGGTTCGAATCCCGCTCTCACCCTTTCTCTCAGGTTTGACTTGAACTGGAAGTCATGTGTCAAATTCTGTGAGAGAAATCCACTTTGATAGCTACACAAATATGCACTCAAGGCCTGACAAGCGTGTTAGGTAATGCTGCTGTCAGGCATCTGCCAAACAGATGTGGTGTAGCGAATATGGAATTGTTCGAACGCGGTGATACCTCCTTGAGAAACTGAAACTGATCCCGTACCTCTTACGTCCACATGTTACAAATCCACGGCAGTGAACACCCGTTCTGATACCAATGGCATGCAAAGGAAAGAAATGGGTCGATCGGTTGTCAAGTTGTTGCGCTGTATTTATAGTATCAACGTGTGTGACAGTGCTGGCAATATTAAATATTGATTTTTCCACATACTTTTGCTTTTCTGCACACACACGCGCGCACACACACACACACACACACACACACACACACACACACTCGCGTTCCCGTTCCCTCTTGACGCAGTCACACACACCACTTGAACTGCACAAGAATGGTATGTGGGAGAGGCACGTGGTGGCGGGGAGAGGGGTGTTGAGGGGGCGGGGAGGGAGACCAACTCTTTACGTGATTATTGGACAGGGTTTTCTTCTGGAGCCACCCTCTTCCCCCACACCACCCCTGCCCGCTTCCACCTCCTTCCCCACCCACCCCGCCCCCTCAACACCACAGCCACGTATTCCTGAGAAAACAGTCGACACTTCCACAAATTGTTAGGTACCGGTTGTTATGTTTTTTAAGGCATGTTTATAGTCAACTATGATGTAAGGCGCTTTGAGCAGCATAGGTGCTGGATATCGCGCCATAGAAAAACTATGTATTATTATTATTATTATTATTATAACCACCTCCCCGCAGAGCAGCGGAGCTAAACTGTGTCATGAAAAGCATTCATGGCTGCAGCTTTGGGTTGCGTGGGTTGTGGTGACATGCTGTGTGCATGAATCACCACACACACATACACCCACCCACACACCCATCCACTTCTACACAATTTGCCAGGGACAGCACTCACATATTGCTATGTGTTCTTTTCAGTGTGCTAAGTGCACACTGCATGCGTGTCCTTGTCTCGGAATATCTCTGACTTTCACTCTTTATTTTTGTTGTGAGCTTGAGTGTTTACTCCTTTGTATTTTTAAACAGGTAACTGACAAACCAGTCAAACAGGTTCCCCGCCTGTCTCTCCATCTCCTTTCAGAAGACTCTCAATTCACTTGAATAGTATGGGTCTTTTGCACTTCTCCTAACACAACCTTTTTGCAGCAGATGTTGAGAAGTGTATATATCGCTTTGGCTACTTTTTGGAACAGAAACAGAACTGAAATTTGTTGTCTGTTCGTCAGTTTTTCCCCACAACAGTTTTCCAATCTGTGATGCGATCTGGTATGAAGGCATAGGATCATTAAGATAAACTGTTTACCTTCTTTTTTTATCCACACTGTCAAGGCTAAAACTGTCCTTTTGTCCCGTTGTCTAGCATGCACGATTTGTTCGAAAGAAAACAGAAAAAGTTACATCCCTTCTCTATCAGAAGAATTGAACATTCGTATTCGTACCCTAGCTGCAAGACAAGAGGAACTTTTCATATGAAAATCAAACCAAACAACAAACAACTAAACAACAACAACAACAACACAAACCAAGCAGCCAGCTCGTCCATCAGCCAACAAGCAGTCACCTCAGCAACCAGACAACAGATAGTCAGCCACACTCTGAAGCCATTTATTCTAAAAGTGTCACTGCAACATCGACAAGCACATAGAAAGTCACTTATTGTGCATGATATACATACATCAAAAGGAGAAACAGAGGAAAAAAAAAACAATAAAAAAAGCAAGCTGCTGGTGTATACTTACATATAAAACAAACGTGTGTGTGTGTGCGCGTGTGTGTGTGTTCCTGCACACATGTGTATGTGTGTGTGCGAGTGTGTGAAAATTAACAAATTGTTTCCTTGATGTCATTCCTAACCTTCAAGCAAGTGTGCAATGGTAAAATTAATGATGAACTGAACATAATCTGACAATAAAGTGTAAGAATTCAAAGGTCTTGATAAAAATGATTTTTTTTTTTTGGAAAGACGTGTTGCCAGCTTATTTATATAATAAAACTATATGCAGTCTACATAGATAAAACAATGTCAACATTCATTCTGAGCATCTGCTCAATAATTCTCCAACAAAATAGAAAAGAAACTATGATATTTTTTTCATGATCAGCAAAAGGAAGGCGTTAGACAACAGCAACAACAGCAACAAAAGCATGTGAATCCCCTTGAAGATAACAGACTGCTGTCTCCAGAAGAAGAGCAAAAATATTCTTGGGCAGAACAAGGTTAATATGATTTCAAACACCACACTTTTGTAACCCATGAAAGATCCAGCAGATACAGACAGAAGACATTACAACATTGATTCAGTCTTGTGGCACAAAAATGTTTGACACAAAGCCTACGTATATCACACCAAAACCATCACCAATAAAAATGAAACCTCACTAAATGCTTGTCAAATTCTGGATAAGGATATTTGGCTATAATCTCAGTAAGACAACATGGTCAAGAGCAAAAGAAGCGCCTAAAGCAATTAGTCTTACATTGGGAAACACTGCACAATATTCACACTACAAATGTCATGTGAAATGAAAAGAAAGTTGACAAAAAACAACATACTGTCATGACACAATGGATTCTATTGGACATTTTCACTATTACTGTCCAGTTAGAGTCTGAAAATCGGAGCAAAAACCTACATAGAAACCGGCAATGATAATGATTATTATTCATTAGTCTGTTACTGGTATATTATTTGATAATAAAAAAGCTGTAATGTATTGAGGGTAGATACACATACATAGATTATATAATCTTAATTGTCAGAATGTGCAGCAGTGTTCTAAACAAGAAGAAAAGCCTTCGTAGCTGTTGCAGAACAACGAAATCCACGGTGGAGGGGGAAGGGGGATGGTTGTTTACCTGTACATAATAATCCAAATGATATTTTTGCACACCATTAGAAATGAGTAATTATTGAAACAAACAAAACAAATTAAGCACTGAAAATGGAGCAATTTCACCTTAAGCAGCCTACACCGACCACCATTCCATTGTTTTATGATCGTAATAAAGATGCAACAAAGTTTCAAACTTTCCGTCTTCATCACAACGTTGTTGTCTCCAAAGATTGGCGGGAGTTGTTTACATGGAAAACATTGATATGCGCATGCGTCGTGCAACTTCAAACTTCGGCTCACGTGGCAAAGACCTGTAATTCAGATTTGTTACCTTATAATGTTCGGGGAAACTGTGCAGTATGTGATGGGGACTATGCACAAACCTGGTGGCCTCATCCATCAATTGAAAGCACGATTCTGATAGTAAAATGAGTTCAGGCCAAATAGCTGCCTTCGATTGAAATGATCGATACGTCCATCCTGCTGAATTCAGTACCAGTCAAAATATTCGAATGGATTCGTCATAACCTGTTACAATTAATCATCAAAATAAAATAGACTCTCAGAATTTGCAAAAAATGTCAATCTGTTTACCGGGTTACATAATTTTACTTTCTTTTCATCTTTTTTCCCCCACTGTTGTGTTTATTGATATGACTGAGTAAAGTCATGTTTGTAGGTCAGATTATCTTGTTTCTGTTTCCACTTACTTGTCCGCTGGGTTATGTATATAAAGAAAGGGAGTGAAAGAGATAGATAGATGTGTTCCTGCACACATGTGTATGTGTGTGTGCGAGTGTGTGAAAATTAACAAATTGTTTCATTGATGTAATTCCTAACCTTCAAGCAAGTGTGCAATGGTAAAATTAATGATGAACTGAACATAATCTGACAATAAAGTGTAAGAATGCAAAGGTCTTGATAAAAATGATTTTTTTTTGTTGGAAAGACGTGTTGCCAGCTTATTTATATAATAAAACTATATGCAGTCTACATAGATAAAACAATGTCAACATTCATTCTGAGCATCTGCTCAATAATTCTCCAACAAAATAGAAAAGAAACTATGATATTTTTTTCATGATCAGCAAAAGGAAGGCGTTAGACAACAGCAACAACAGCAACAAAAACATGTGAATCCCCATGAAGATAACAGACTGCTGTCTCCAGAAGAAGAGCAAAAATATTCTTGGGCAGAACAAGGTTAATATGATTTCAAACACCACACTTTTGTAACCCATGAAAGATCCAGCAGATACAGACAGAAGACATTACAACATTGATTCAGTCTTGTGGCACAAAAATGTTTCACACAAAGCCTACGTATGTCACACCAAAACCATCACCAATAAAAATGAAACCTCACAAAATGTTTGTCAAATTCTGGATAAGGATATTTGGCTATAATCTCAGTAAGACAACATGGTCAAGAGCAAAAGAAGCGCCTAAAGCAATTAGACTTACATTGGGAAACACTGCACAATATTCACACTACAAATTTCATGTGAAATGAAAAGAAAGTTGACAAAAAACAACATACTGTCATGACACAATGGATTCTGTTGGACATTTTTACTATTACTGTCCAGTTAGCGTCTGAAAATCGGAGCAAAACCCTACATAGAAACCGGCAATGACAATGATTATTATTTCTTAGTCTGTTACTGGTGTATTATTTGATAATAAAAAAGCTGTAATGTATTGAGGGTAGATACACATACACACGATTGTATGCTGAATTCAGTACCCTTCAAAATATTCTAATGCATTCATCACATCATGTTACAATTAATCATCAAAATAACATAGACTTTCAGAATTTGCAAAAAATGTCAATCTGTTTACCGGGTTACATAATTTTACTTTCTTTTCATCTTTTTTTCCCACTGTTGTGTTTATTGATATGACTGAGTAAAGTCATGTTTGTAGGTCAGATTATCTTGTTTCTGTTTCCACTTACTTGTCAGCTGGGTTATGTATATAAAGAAAGGGAGTGAAAGAGATAGATAGATAGACAGATATATATATATATATATATAATATATATATATATATATATATATATATATATATAGATAGATAAATAGATAGATAGATGTATAGATAGATAGATAAATAGAGAGAGAGAGAGAGGTAAGAGGTGAGAGACGAACAGTTAGACAGGCAAACATATTAGACACACACTTATGGTTGCTTTAAAGATAAGTCAAATGTAAAAAATAATTAATTAAAAAATCTACAAATTTCTGCAAAGAGGTCAGCCATTAACATAAAAGCCAAAAATTGTGTTTAAAGATAGAGAGAAAGGGAAAAAAACAGAACAAAAAAGGATAATTGAGTTAAGAAGAAGAGAGATGTGGAGCACAAAAAAGACCAAAAAACAAACCAACAACAACAATAATTCTAACTTAACCTTTAACCAGGACGTTTTATCTCATTTTCTTTCGAACAAAAATATTCCGTGACTGATTCTGAGCAAGAGTGGCAACAGACCCACAAGAAGAGGGCGAGATGATACAAGTGTTGGAGCCCATTTCTGTTTTCTCAAATTTCCTCAGTGTTAAATGTCACTTTCTATGATTTCTGATTTTAGCGAGTTTACTCGGCCCCCTGACACCTCCCCCTCCCAACCCTTCTGTTCATGGAAATGGTCTGAACGTACAAGACAGTAAGTGCTTCCGAGTCAGGTGAAGAGCAACAAAGAGGCAAGGAACGGAGTGCATATTAACCATCCTTTCAGTTAATCTGTCAGTGATGCAGAAGTGAATGCCTCTCGGGTCATCGCACTGTGTGCATATCTCAGACAGTTTCTTTTGTTGTTGTTGACCTTGCATTGCACATGACATTCGGTTTCTTGTTGTGGTTATCACTGTTTACATAGTATTGTGCATCACTCCGTTTCTTTTGGCTGTTGTTGGTGGGTTTTTTCTTCTTCGTTTCATCGATTTCCATTATTCACATGGTCACTTTAACGTAAATGGATACACACTCTGTTCAGTTTTCCCCTAGATTCATTCAGGAAGTATGTAGTATCAGTCAGACTGTTATATCATTCCCACGTTGCTATGCTGTGAGCGTTCTGCTGGCTGCTCCTGCTTCCACTCTCCCCGTGTCCTGTTGTGATCACCTCAAAGGTATCGGGAAAATTCACAATTTTTTTTTTTCCTTTCTTTCTTTCTTTTTTTTCTTTTTTTTTCTTGTGGGGCCTCCAACTTCCTCTTTTTTCCCACTTTTTTTTGTTTTGTTTTTTTGTGGGGCCTCCATCCTCCTCTTTTTTCCCACATCTTTCTTTTTCTTCTTTCACAAACTAATATTTACCTTTCATGCACCACTTTCCACCACACACCTTAACTAATCACTTTCATTCTTTCCCCTATCGTCTGGCGCAGCAATTGCCCCAGTGTGTCTTGAGGCATGCATTTTAAGAATGTTCGATGTCTGTGTACATTTGCCAGGGTTTCTTTGATGTTCTAGTGTTCTGATGTATGCATTCTAAACATGTATGACAAGTGATTACATCTGTCTGGATTTATTGTTGCCCTAGTGTGAGTTGTTTGTTTGATATTGAAGCTTTTCTGCCATCCATCCTCTCTCTCTTCCTCCTCTATCTTAACCCAATATATAAACAAATAAATAAATAAATGAATAAAAGATAAGTCATCTGCATCATAACAATGGACCGACCTTATCTTCCCATTTAATGTTTACATTTGTTTACATTTCAGTGGTTTTGTTGACCTAGTGCATGTATGTAACAGTGTATGCGGAGTTGGAAGTGGCTGGGCACATCCCTTCCATTGAACACTCCCAGAAGGCGCCGTCCCTTGCTCAGTCGAAAGGTAAGGCGAAAGCGAACAAGGGATAGCTAGGAAGAGTGGTCATTGGAAAGGTTTAAAGTGGCAAGAAATTCACTCCCTTCCCAGCAAGGGAAAAAAGCCAATACTTGCCAGGGTATGCGTGTATGTGTGCGTGCATGTATATGCATATGCGTGTATGTTTTTGTGTGTTTGCGTGCATGCAAGCAATTTATATTATGAAATCTTACAAATGTTGCAATATCTAAGTTGATTTTCAAATATCATTGACAATGGTAATTTTGAATCAGTTTTCTTATATATACTGATGCACATTTTGGCAATCAGAAAAATATGATTGATTTGCATCAGTGTATGGTTCTGGGTCTTGTGTAGGACTGGTATCCCCAACAAAACATCCGTTTCAGACAAAATTACTTTTACATTATATTCAATTAATATGTATTGACTAATATATTCCCAAAATACTTTGACAGGCGGACAATAAAAAAAGAAATGCTCAATATAATCAGTTTCTTCTGGGCAGTAGGTACACCTTTGGTCGTCTTTCTTTCTCATTTTACACAACAGGATATTAGTAGGATAAATATTATGCAAGATTTTCCATTGCAATACTCTTAAACGTGTTTCTTTTGAACATAGACGGGGAATCTTCCATATTTTCTTATTCAGATCTACACCAAATTTATGATTCGAAAACCTGATGGCACATGGTATGGAGTAGTTGTTATTGCACAATACTAAAGTCTTTACAAGTGAGTAATTTCTTACCACAGAAAGGAGAAACATTTGACAGGTTGATGTCAGACCTCTCTTTTTCATCAATTACAGAGGTGAACTGTCGAACAGCAGCAACAACAACATTGTACTCTAATATTCTTGCTGGGGACTCTCCGATTTTCAAACATATGTCATTATAGGTAAAAATGCCATGAGTATTATACATGTCTTTTACATGTTTTAACCCACCCCTGACCAAATCTGGAAAGAAAAGAACGTTTCCCTGATACTTTAAGTGTCTGTTGTTCCATAATAGGTTTAAATATGGTGTTTCACCTGCGTGCACATTAAGATCTAACCATGTTTGCAAAACCATACTCCAAAACTGAGAATTAACCAAGTGCAAATACTTAAATACAGTACTCTTTACGTTTGTGAAAAAAAACATATATTAAATACACCAAAATTAGCAAACATTTTCCTGGGTACATGAACCCATTTTTCGTGTTCTCCTGCACTACAAAGACGCACCACCCATTGCAAAAGAAACGCTGACTGCATTTGCCTAACATCAATCATCTTTAGCCCCCCCTGTTCAAAACGACTGCATACTACACTTCTCTTAACTTTCTCAAAAGCTTTTTTGTTGCAATTCTGTTTACGCCAAAGAAATCTAAAGAGTATTTGATTGATCGATGTAAGTACCTTTTCTGGAATAATGAAAGCCTGCATAATGTAAACAATCTGGGAAATAAGAAAAGTTTTTATTATGTTTATCTTTCCAATTAAACTTAAGTCTCTCTTTTCCCATGAATGAATAATTCTTTTGATATTCTCAATTCTGTACACCCAGTTCTCTTCTAAAGAGGACGCAGAAATATTGTTGGCGTAAAAAATGCCAAGAATTTTGATCTTTTTCCTCCAAAGAAATCCATAAAAAGTATCAGTACAATCTTTTTTACTTCCTAGCCACATTGCCACTGATTTATAGCGATTTATTTCAAGCCCTGAAAACGTAGAAAAATCTTGAAATATGTTTAACACGTGTAACATATCATGTTCATCCTGCAAAAATAAAGTAACATCATCTGCATACATAGCTATTTTCAATGGCGAGAACAAAAACTAACGGTGAAAAGGGACATCCTTGACGAATTCCCGATTGTACGAGAAAATACTCTGATATCCAACCACAGTATGTGACACAACTTTGAGTATTAGCCATAATTACTTTTACCCATTGAATAAAGTCGCTACCAAAGCCAAATTTCTTAAATGCACTAATAATAAAATCCTTTGAAATTCTATCAAATGCCTGTGAATAATCTATACTCACCAATAAGCCAGGTTTATTTTCTACATCTAACTGTTCAACAACATCATCAATGAGTCTTAGTAATGTGGAAACTTGCTGACCTTTGATATAACCTACTTGATCAGTACTAACTAAATCATGAATTACTTGACTCAAGCGAATGGCCAAAGTCTTAGCTAAAGGTTTATAATCACTGTTTGTCAGTGAAATGGGTCGCCAGTTTTTTAAATTGTTTCTTGGCAGTTCTTTACCTTTGTGTATCAATGTAATTACTGCCTTTCTTTGTGTTGATGAAAGTGTTCCTTTTGTGAAAGAATAATTTAGTGACAGTGTTAGTAAGCCTTTTAAATGTAGCCAAAAAACCTTTAGAAACTCAACTGTGATTCCATCGCAGCCAGGAGAAGAGCCATCATTCAGGCATTTGAGGGCATTTAGCAGCTCATGTTCTGTTATTGCACCCTCACAATCCTTTTTTTGCGTCTCAGAGATGCGTGGAACATCAGTGTTGGCCAAACATCTGTCTATATTTTCGGAAATATCGTTAGAAGGTATTTTCTTTCTATATAATTGAGAAAAAAAGTGTTTTTGTACTTTCAGTATTTCCGATTGCTGGGTTACTAATACATTATTTTCGTTTAGAACCCCTGCCATCACTTTGGAATTTGCCCTTGATTTTTCCAACCCCAAAAAGTATTTAGAATTCTTCTCGCCATCTTCCACCCATTTCACTCTAGCTCTTACCTGTGCTGCCTGTACTTTATGTCTTTCCATTATTTCTATCTTCAAAGCTAACCGACTACGCTCATTCTGGAGTGGAACAGATTGTGGACTAGCTGCTAACTAAACATCAATTTCATTCAGCCTGCCATACAGCTTTCTTAATGCATTTTTGTTGTTTATACTTTTGAGTTTACTATAATTTACAGAGAAATCTTTTATTTTTAACTTTAATAGCTCCCATTCAATTTGATAATCCGATCCATCCTTAATGCCAGAAACCTGCTCTATAATCAATTCATTCATTTTATTAACGTATTCTATGTCTTTCAACAATGAGTTATTAAACTTCCACAGTCCCGGTCCTCTTTCAGTATTAGCTAACTTCATAGTAACAGTGCACCCTCTGTGATCAGTAGAGGGCAAAGAGTGAATTTCAGATTCCAGTGTTTTATCAAATAAATCCGAATTTGTTAGTACATAATCCAACCTTCTGGCGATGAAAGGATTCTTCTTGCACCATGTAAACTGTTTTTCTTGTGGATGAAATAATCTCCAAACATCATATAAATCATTCTCTTTAATTTGATCATTGAATTTCTGAACGGTTGTTCCTGCATGTGGTTCCCCTGAAACAATGTCAAGGTCGTTATCTAAAACACAATTGAAATCACCACATATCAAAATTCCTTCGGAAGTAATGTTAGAAATAACATTTCCCAAGTCTTAAAAAAAAAAAAAAAAAAAAAAAAATTCTGCATTGTTATTTGGAGAGTAAACATTTATAACTGCTATCGTCTTATCTAATATTTCTACTTCCACGGCCAGAATTCTTCTTGAATTGTGCAAAATAGTATAGTTTTCAACATAATTTTTCCTAAACAAAACGATTTGTCCTGAGCTATGTGCAGTAAAGTCACTACAAGCAAACTTCCCTGCCCCCCATTCTTTTTCCCATTGTTTACTCACTTCTTGTGCTATGTGTGTTTCTTGCAGACATATAACATCGTATTTTTTATCCTTTAGATACCTAAACAATGATTTCCACTCTCGCCGTGTCCTGTTGTGATCACCTGAAAGGTATCGGGAAAATTCACAATGTTGATGGATTCACCACGTGGCCCAGTCATTCCAGATTTTGCAGCTATCAAAACAAAAGAGGCGAACAAGTCATTTCCTTTTCTCCAACAGTTTCTTTTCAATGTCAATCCATGGTATGAAGTTGTGAGTCACTGAAAGCGAACATTCATATCAACAGTTTGATCTGGATTAAGCTTAACATAGTGATTTCTAAAAGGAAGGACAGCTCTTATCAATGTGCACAGACAGCAACAGAGGAAAAGGGTGAAATATTACTGGGAAAAGTGGCCACTCTGTGGTTTGTTGGCTGTATCAAAGAAATGGACGGACATACAGTACACAGGAAGGTCTACTTTAAAATCCAAGCCATCCTTTTGCGTACTTCCATGCTCCCCCAGCAACATTGACCAGTCCTGCACCAACATCTTCCATCCAGCCTGTTTCTCTGTCCTGGACAATATCTTTCTTTGTCTTTTCCATTTCTTCTTTCTCGAGCTTCAACCTTTCTTCTTCCATTCTTTTTGCATTTGCCTCCTGCAACTTCCGTTTTTCATCTTTCTGTATTCTTTTAGTTTCTTGTTCGAACCTGAGTCGTTCAAGTTCTTTTTTCAGTTCTTTCAGCTCTTCTTCTTCACGTCTGCATGGTTTTCTCTCTTCTTCTTCTTCACGTCTGCATGGTTTTCTCTCTTCTTCTTCACGTCTGCGTGCTCTTTCTTCTTCTGCTTTTCTATCTTCTTCTTCACGTCTGCGTGCTTTCCTCTCTTCTTCTTCTTCACGTCTGCGTGCTTTCCTCTCTTCTTCTTCTTCACGTCTGCGTGCTTTCCTCTCTTCTTCTTCTTCACGTCTGCGTACTCTTTCTTCTTCTGCTTTTCTCTCTCCTTCTTCACGTCTGCGTGCTCTTTCTTCTTCTGCTTTTCTCTCTTCTTCTTCACGTCTGCGTGCTCTTTGTTCTTCTGCTTTTCTCTCTTCTTCTTCACGTCTGCGTGCTTTCCTCTCTTCTTCTTCTTCACGTCTGCGTGCTCTTTGTTCTTCTGCTTTTCTCTCTTCTTCTTCACGTCTGCGTGCTCTTTCTTCTTCTGCTTTTCTCTCTTCTTCACGTCTGCGTGCTCTTTGTTCTTCTGCTTTCCTCTCTTCTTCTTCTTCACGTCTGCGTGCTTTCCTCTCTTCTTCTTCTTCACGTCTGCGTGCTCTTTCTTCTTCTGCTTTTCTCTCTTCTTCTTCTTTTATTTTCCTTTTGTCTTCAAGATCCTTCCGTTCTCTCTCAGCTTTTTCTCGTTTTTCTCTTTCTCCCCTTTCTTTTTCTTTCCTCTTTAGCTCTTCGATCATTGCTTCGATCTGTTCTTTCTTGGATTCCGTTTCTTCTAAACGCTTGCGAAGATCGTCAGCTTCTGCCTCTGCTTCTCTGTTTTCTTCTTCCATGACATCAAACAACTTTTTTAGTTTCGGATCTTTCATGATCCTCTCTTTGGTTCTGATGGTGACCCTTTTCTCCAGCTTTTCATTGACGACATTTTGTACCTCGCAGGTGTAAGGAACTTCCCCGTTTTCTTTCCACATCTTATCCACCATCTCCAGCAGGTCACCAATCTGCTTCTTGTCTTGTTTTGTGTTGTCGAAAACGAGTACTCTCTTGCCGCACTCTTCCAAAACCTCTTTGAAAGGTCCATCAGCTTTTTTCACAAGGCTTTGTAGAGTAGTCTTCTCCTTCTTCATCTCATCTCCTTTAGTGAAGATAATGATGACGTGTTTGGTGACATTAGGATCAAACAGCTCTTTCAGTTTATAAAACGTATCCCGTTCTTCGGGCGTGTACCGGACAGGCTGTAGGACATAGAGAATGGCGTGAAGCCCCGGATACATATTGGCTGAAGCCTTGATGATCTCATTGCCAATCTCCTCGTTTGTTTTCGTTGGATCAAAGAGGCCTGGAGTGTCTGCAATCTGCAACATAATTGTCAGAAATATATTGTAAATATCATTTTGTACCGAGAAAACTCCCTCCCTGTGTGTGTGTGTGTGTGTGTGTGTGTGTGTGTGTGTGTGTGTGTGTGTGTGTGTGTGTCTCTCTCTCTCTCTCTCTCTCTCTCTCTATATATATATATATATATATTGTGTGTGTGTGTGTGTGTGTGTGTGTGTGTGTGTGTGTGTGCTATTCTGAAATAACGCACATAAATAAAAATATTTTTATAATAGAAAAAAACCTTCCATCTCGATAAAATGCATCTGGTGACACACTTACTTGGAAAGCGATCCCTTTCTTATTCCTGGGACTCCGTTCGACTGTACACTCTGTGGTGCAAGCGTTCAAACCCATGCCGACTGGAAACCACTTTCCCCCCATAATACTATTGGCTGTAGAACTCTTGCCACTTCCAGATTTCCCCACGATCAGTAAGCGATACTCCTTCTCTGGAAAGACATTTAGATGAGAACAGCTGGGTTACTTGTATACGTCACTTAAGTTGAAGACAGACTGTATATGACAATACATAATATCAAGAGGCAGTGTGTGTGTGTGCGTGTGTGTGTGTGTGTGTGTGTGTGAGTGACACTGACACTGACACAGGTTTAATTGTGAAGGCCACCGGCCCATTGTGTGTGTGTGAGTGAGTGAGCATGTATTGCACTGAATGGTGATCAGCAAGAGTTTAGTGTGCATGGTCCATCAAAACAGCGAGATGTCATCACCTATTTCTCACATCGGCTTTCCTTTCCACACTGTCCTCTTTTCAGAAGAGTGACCTGCCCATGGATAACGTCAAGCAGCAGGAACAAACAGCTCTGCCATAAAATAATATCTTTTAACTGTTATTGTTTTCTTTTTAATATCATCAGATTCGTTTCCCCATTCATCTGTGTTTTGGTGACGTGAAATCGGAGTTTTTTGTGCGGTGGATTCGGTAGGAGAGTGCTACGAGGTCCATTTGTGCGTCGACCTGTGTTCGTGGCTGTACTTCAGCCATTGTACCGGCGGCCTCTTTAGGAGCGGTGCTCTTCTACCAGAATATTACACGCCACGATTAACACGAAGCCGAAATCAGTATTTACTTTGTTCTTTGTGTGTTAACCCTTTTTTTTTTTTTTTTTTCTTTTCTTTTTCCCCAAACCCTTTTGGGTTTCGTATAGAATTTTTTTTTTTTTTTTTTTTTTTTTAAACCTGAATATGACGTCTTGCATTGACGTAACTGGATGAGGCGACGTTGTCTATACAGTTTGCGTCATTATTATGATGGAATTTAAATGGGGACAGAATGAACAACATCTGACAGTAACCACTCCTTCAAAACAAGTACATTTCAAGTATCAACAATCATCCTTTTCACCAGATCAGTTAAACACAGAAGAACGGTTTCTTGTTTTATTAAAAGATTCGGGAAATGACTCTCTCCAGTTGCGACATTTATATCCACATTACCATAAAAAAGCCATCCAGTCTGTAGTTGGAGAGGTGGAATCTGTAACAAAACTGAGACATAATAGTTTTTACGTCCAGTGTAAAAACGAGTGACAACGTAAGAAGTTGTTACAGACGCAAAGCATCGCGGGCATTTCTGTCTTAGCTTCAAAACCTGACCCGAAAACAGTGGGAATAGTTTTCCGAGAAGTTGACACGAGCTTTCTTTCCACTATACCTATTGTGAGCGACAGTCGGAAAATCCATCTGAAAAACGGGAGACCAGCGACAGTGATAACATTCAAACTTCATGACCTTCCAGAAAAACTAAGCTTTGAAAATGTCCATTTAAAAATATATCCATATTGTTCTCCAGTCGTAAGATGTACTTTTTGTCAATTGTTACATCACACTAAAAAATATTGTTCCAGCAATACTCATCGATGCAGCAGATGTGGACAGTCGTCTCATTCTCGAGACAAATGTACTGCTGAAAGGTTTTGTTGGAACTGCAAGGGAGACCATTCAGCTGCTTTCCATGGATGTCCGGCCAAAATCGTCGCAAGAGAAGCGAATAAACTGAAATCTAAAACTTACATTTCATTTCAAGAAGCACTTCGACAGGCAAGGTTGAATACGAATCAAAATGTGTGCGAAAAAAAGAAATCATATGCAGAAGTTGTTAAAGCTTATCATAAACTGTGTTCCAAGTCTACACAGACAGATGTTCATTATGACAGTGTGTCAACACAGACTGAGGTCTTTGATGGAAAATTAATGTTGAAAAATGTATATGATGATTACACGGTATCATCAGAACGTAAAACTTCCGGTCTACATGACGTCCATTTGTCATCTGCAACAAATCCTGATCTTCACAACAACCACCTGCCATCATCATCTGAGGAGACATTACCTATTCTACATGACGACCACCCGACATTGTCACCTAAGGAGACATCATCTGGTTTGCAAGACGGTCATCTGATATTGTCATCGGAGGAGACATCACTTGATCTACAAGAATACCTTCTGAAATCGTCGTCAGAGGAGCCATCACCTGTTCTCCACAATGACCATATGACATCATCATCTGAAAATGCTTCACGTGTTCTACACGATGACCACCTGACGTCGTCATCTGTAAAGACATCATCGGGTATACATGAAAGCCTTCCAACAGCATCACCTCAGCAGACATTACATAATCTACAAGACGACCACCTGACGGCGCCAACTGGGGAGACAACTCCTGATACACATGACCACCACCTGCCGTCATCATCAGAACAGTCATCACTTAGTCCACATGAATACATAACATCACGATCTAAGCAGTCATCACCTAGTCTGCATGACGGCCACCAGACGTCGCCATCTGGGGAGACAACACCTGGACTGTATGACTACCAGAGGTCGTCATCAGTGGAGACAACGACTGGTCTATATGAAGAACTTTTTACGTCGTCATCCGAGGAGATGAAACTACAGCTTGTTAACTACCTAACATTGCATCAAATCAGTCATCACATTGTCTACACGAAGAACACCTCATCACCTTGTATTTTGATAGTATAAGGCCCTTTATCTATCATTATCTTAGTTTTAAATTCGGATATCTCATTATCTAATGATATTTTTTGTCTACGATTCATTCTAGCTGATAAATGACTAAGAAGTTGCAAATAACATGTAGGAATCTATCAGTCTTGCAGTGGAACTCCCGCTCTTTGAGTACAAATATTGATAATCTGCGTGCTTACCTTTTTGAAAATTCTCATCATATTCTCCTTTTTCAGTCATTGAATGTTACTAAAAATAAGTTACCGAATCTGAAAGGTTATTATTATCCTCCGGTTTATCATATAAGCGAGGATACTGACAAGATTAGTACAGCTATTTACGTACAATGTGGTTTGAACTACGCAAGTGTCCATCCATCTCCTATTTCAAACTATACTGAAAAGATTTCAGCTACGTTTGTAAAATTGCATGTCTCTAATAATCAAATCATACATTTTGCGTCAGTCTACCATCCCAAAGGTCCAAGTAAGCAAAATACAAATTGGTTGCGAACATTAAATTGCTCAAAAGAAAGATGGATCGTCGGGGGAGATTTTAATTCCCATGCTCCCTTCTGGGATAGTGATTGTCAAATAATATCTCATCCTGACTTTGTTGAAAATATTGTTGATTCATCATTGCATTTACTTAACGATGGGAGGATTACACGTATCCCAGATGTGGCTCATCATAGAGCATCGGCACTTGACCTAACCTTCATATCACCATCTCTAGCTTTAACAGTACAGTGGGATACTGGGGATGATCCACTAGGCAGTGATCATGTGCCAATCACACTGTCTTTTAAGGATTGTAATATATCTAAATACAGCGGAGAAGACGAAATCCCAAAATTCAATTACAAATATGCAAACTGGGAAACATTTTAAAACTATCTTACGAACATTTCTGAAAGTGAAATTTTTTGTGAAGATTTAAATGTTTTTTATAACAACTTTCAAAAATCAATTATTGGAGCTGCTGAAATAGCAATTCCCAAAAAAGGTTCAAAGAGGAGTGACATTTTTTCTGGAAATGTTTGGTGGAATGATGCATGTGCGGAGGCGGTAAATACAAAGAAACTAGCACACCTAACATGGTTGAAACTCAGAAAAGTATGTGATGAAGATGTAAAAGAAGCCGCTCATAAAGAAATGTGTTACACAAAAATCAAGGCGAATAGAATCATAGCCCGAGAAAAAAGACAATACTGGTCACAATTCTGTTTGAATGAAGTATCTGACCATAAGGATATGAAGAAAGTGTGGGCCAAAATGAAAGAAATGAAATCAGGCATTGTTCTCCAAGACTATCCTATTAAAACAAAAGATAAAGAGTTTCTGTACCCTCAAGAGAAGGCTGAAGAATTTGTTTGTATGTATTCTAAAACAGGCAGTGTAGATAGTTTGTCAACTAAACAAAAGACTTTAAGAGAGGAAGAAGAAATCAGTGACAAATATAGAGATCCTACCCCACAAAATGATAATACAATCAATTCGGCAATAACTTTACATGAGGTAAAGAACGCTATTCATTTGTTGAGTAACAAAAATGTGTCAGTTGGTAAGGATGTAGTATCTTACACCATGTTAAACCATTTGCCAGAAAACTGGTTGATTATATTACATACATTATTTCAAAAGTGCTGGGAATGTGGACAAATCCCTGAGGTATGGAAAACTTCCATTGTAACTCCTGTATTAAAACAGAGTAAACCTTGAACAGAAGCTTCGAGTTATAGACCTATTTCGGTTACCTCCCACGTTGGGAAAGTCATGGAGAAAATTGTAAATATTAGAATGGTGTATTTCTGTGACAAAAATAACATAATTCCGTCAGCTCAAACTGGATTCCGGAAAGGAAGATCTACAATTGATCATCTGACCCGTCTCACTACCCAAATTAAAAAACAGTTTTCTAAGCGAAAAAGTATCCTTGCGTCCTTCTTCGATCTTACTAAAGCTTATGACCGAGTGTGGCATAGCAGACTGTTATTTAAGCTGAAACAAATTGGTCTGTCGGGTCATGTTTATGACTATGTTAAATCCTTTTTAAGTGGGAGATATATAGTGGCAAAAGTGGGAGTAACTTTATCAACCTCTAGGCCTATAAACATGGGAATCCCGCAGGGTTCCATTATTTCTCCATTGTTGTTCAACATTATGCTTTATGATTTACATACATGTTTTTCATCATCTACCAAGCTGGCTCAATATGCTGATGATATTGCTATATGGATTCAGACATCCTTGAGGAAAAGGACAAGCCTACATTACATAAATTATGTACAGAAACATTTTCAGGGTGAACTCGATAGACTGAGTAGCTATATGCAATCTAATGGTTTTGAGTTTTCTGTAGAAAAAACACATTTGATCCTCTTTAATAATGGTTAGAATCCCAGCAAACTACCACGTTTTTTTTTTAGGAGGACGTGAAATATTTTTCAAGTCGGAAATCAAATTTCTTGGGATCCTATTTACTTCAAAACTAAACTGGAAGAAACACATTGATTCAATGGTGACTAAAGCAGTTAAAAGTTTAAATTTCTTAAAAATTGTAAGTCACTCTCCTTGGGGACAAGACTCCAAAATTCTTTTACATTTAGCGACATCTCTCGTAAGATCAAGATTGACCTACGGTCAAGAAATTTTCTTTTCTGCTCCGCCGACGTTCCTAAAGAAGCTGCGAATAATTGACAGTAAAGCTGTGAAACTGGCTTTAGGGGTACCTGTGCATACTAAGACCTCAGAAGCCTATAAGCTTGCGGGTATTCTACCACTAGATGAAATCAGAAAATTAAGTTCTGCTAAATATATTGTGAGATGTACAGCAGTGGATGATTTTGAGGAATTAAATATTAGGTCTGATATTGATTTTCCAAAAAATGCACAAAATAATTCAAATCTACAAACCATTCGCACATATGTGTCAGATATTTTAAATTCTTCAGACATTGATTTGCATGATATGGCACCTCGTGTTCTGGTGCCACCTGTCCCTCCCTGGGAGTTAACAAAAGCAAACGTCAACATATGTGCTTCTGACACAACAAAAGGAGAATCTCCACATATAATAGCAGCATCTGTCAGAATTGAATTAGAAGAAAATTTTGATTATCATTTAAAAGTTTACACTGATGGCTCGGTCCTGGATGATAGCAGTGCAGGATCTGCTTCTGTCATTCCTGACCTAAAAACAGAAAAATCATATTATTTAGGTAAGGGACATTCAATTTTTACAGCTGAATTGGTGGCCATCCTTATGGCTTTAAATCATCTTGTTGATATACCAATCATAATAAGTAATATCCTATTTTGTGTTGATTCTCAATCTGTCTTAAAAGGTTTGCTCCTTTTTGAGAATAATCAAAGAGAAGATTTATTTTTTGAAATTAGGTATTTATTGCACTCCCTATTTGTGAAGGGTACAAATGTTGATTTTTGTTGGATACCATCCCACACTGGATTCCGTTATAACGACCAAGCAGATAGGGCAGCAAAAAGGGGAGCAAAAAATCATATAGATAGTATAAAAGTATATTGCCCATTGTCATACAAGGAAATAAGCAATATACTAGAAAGAGACTTTTATAGGTGCTTGAATTCAAGTCTAAAACCTCGTCAGTTGACTCTCACAGACTTTGGTCCGATTCGCAGACCAATTCTGAGCTTAGCTCTCAGACTATTATCAAATTCATTACGGACCAAGTATTGTTCTAATGTCAAGTGTATATGCTTTAATAACCTGACAATTGAGCATATAATTTTTCACTGTAACTTGATGAAGCCTTTTGTACACGAAAGTGTGTCTTCACAAGTGACTGAGAACGTTGATGTTTTTGACTTTTTGCATTCATTATCAGTTGTTTCGCTTGTCAGTTTAACGACTTCTCTTTTACGAAGTCCTTTAAGTAATTTCCTGTAACTGTATTTAGAGGGTTTTTTTTTTGTTTTTTTTTGTTTTTGTTTGTTTGTTTGTTTGTTTGTTTTTTCTTTCAAATTTCACCCACATTTTTACCCTCATTTGCCCAGTTTCCCCAAACCCTCCATTCATCCACATCTCCCACCCCTTCTAACCGATAATACTCAGATCTATTCATAAATACTTTTACAAAATGTCTTCAATCACCGATATGTGTGACGGGACATTAAACAAAAAATTCCTTCCTTCCTTCCTCTTTTCACTTGTGCATTATGCGGAGGCTTTATATTCTTAATAACGATTCTTACCAGCTATTCATTAAGCTGTTTGATTCACGAGTTCAACCAATACTACAGTATGGGTCCGAATTATAGGGATAAGAGAAAGCCTCAGTTCATTGTGAGTCAGTTCACTTGTTTGCAGTTAAGAAGTATGTACGAGTAGATATGCATACATACAATGATCTTGTTTATTGTGAAACAGACAGATATCCTATGTATGAGAGTTCTGTAGTTAGCTGTATTCGTTACTGTTTCAAGTTAATTCAGATAGAAACATTTAGACTACTATACAAAGCATATGAACTGTTATACGACGTAGGTGTAAATGGAAAGAAAACTTGGTTTCAATTGTTCGTATTTGTTTGTATGACAATGGTTTTGGTGACGTCTGGATAAACCAAGGTATTGGCAGTATGAATGGATTTATAAATGTCTTTCGTCAACGTTTGATTGACTGTAGGTGGCAGAACTGGAATGATCATTAATACAAGTGAACGATTTCATTTGTATAGGACATTTTGTAGTGCTCATGACCTTAAATATTATTTGCAAATGAACATGGATCGACAGTTAAAATATGTAACAAGATTTCGATTTGGCCTTTCCGACTTGAATGCACACCTATTTAGATATAAGTCATGTAGTGATTATGAACTGTTATATCCATTGTGCAGAACATCAAAATGAGATGATGTGCACTTCACTCTCTGTTGTCCAAAACGTAGCGATATTAGAGCTGAACTTATCACTCTTAAATAGTACAGAGATCATTGTCTGTTCAATCTGAGTTTGTTGATGTCACGCACAAAACTTGTTGTTTTACGTAATCTCTCTCTATTCTTGTACAAGACTTTCACAGTTAAAGATAATTATAGCCGTTTCATAGTCTTGTTTTCATTGTTTATTTATCCTCATATTGTGTTTATTGTTCAAATACCGTCTTCATGAGGGGCTATGGCCTATATGAATTCATTCATTCATTCAATGTTTTGAGCATTAGAAAACCCTCAAAACCCACTGCATGACGCAGTCAAAGAACCAAAAGGCAGCCGCCTAGGACGAGGAAGATCATGGATGGGGCAAGCAGAAGACACAATCCAGCTAGTATGCCGACTACAAGACCTGAAAGAAACAAAAGAATGGGAGAAAAACCCCGAAAACCTCAACCATCTATTCAACACAGCCATTTCACCCACTCTAGGAAGACATTGTCGGGAATGGCCAGAGGGCAAAACTGATGCGGAAGTGAAACTACTCATAGAAGAAAACAGTAAAGAAGAGGACATCATCACATACACAGATGGCTCAGTCACCAAAGACCAATCCGGTTGGGGATTCACTGCGAAACAAAATGGAAAAACAGTTAGGGAAGAGAATGCTGCCTACAAAGTCACAACCTCCAGCCTAACAATGGAAGTTGAAGCTGTGACACATGCCCTCCAGTGGCTATCGTCCATCCATACGCCCGGAAACCAACATGCCATGATTCTAACCGACTCAATGAACCTCATACAGAAAATTGAAAACGGAATGGGAAGCCCAGAGTGGCATAAGGCAATGCGCAACTTTCAGATTAAAAAACTCACATGGTCATACTGCCCGGGACATGCAGGTGTTAAGGGAAATGAGCGAGCTGACAGACTTGCTGGTAACGCAACACCAACGAGCGGCCTACATCTAGGAAAATCGGAAATCCTCAGAAAAGTCAAAGAATATCAAAAAGAACAGGTACAAGGCCATCACACCATCGATCGCCTCAAAGAAATAAAAGCAGAGAGAGGGAGTGGCCGTAAGTCTAACATGAAAGGTAGAGCCCGATGCTTTGCTAATCAAACAAATATCGGCATCATTTCCAAACCAACATTGCGCAAATTTCTTCAAAACGGAACAGAGTCTCTGTGGGCTTTTCCAAATACAATAGACTGAGCAACACACTAGACGCTACGTTCTTGGCATCAGAGATCTTTTCCCATCCCTCTTGCGGCCAGTCAGTGGCAGCCTCTGTGCGTGTGTGTATGTGTGTGTTTGTGTGCATGTGTGGGTCTGTATTTTTGAGTGCGTTTGTGAATGCGCGAGAGTGTAAGTGTACACAAGTGTCAGTAGAGTTCTGTGCACGTGCGTGTGTGTGTGTGTGTGTGTGTGTGTGTGTGTGTGAGGGGGAGGTGGGGGTGCGGGAGGAGGTGGGGTAGAGGATGAGGTATGTGAGTGTATGCATGCCTACACTGTGGGAGCAACAGGATAGTGGAACGTATATATATATATATATATATATATATATATATATATATATATATATATATATCTTTGTACATATGTGTGTGGAGATATGGGCATATGTGTGTGCGCTTGTACAAGTAAGTGTTCATCTCTGTGTGTGTGTGTGTGTGTGTGCCGTGGAAGCTGTGATACCTAGACTAGAAATGAGTGTGTGGAGGAGGGGGGTAGAGGAGGTGCAGGGTAATGTGTGTGGTGTGTGTGTGTGTGTTGGAGCTCATGTACGTTTATATGTATTTGACTGTGCTTTCATATCTGTGAAACTGCATGTTCGGTGCATATCTGTTATGCATGTGTGGGTGTATATGTGAATGTGTGTCTTTATGTTTTACATCTATTTGCTTTTTTTTAAATTTTTATTTTTTTACATTATAGTTATTATTTATTATTTATTTATTTATTTGTGTGAGCTTATCTATCATTTATTCACCTTTTTTTTCCCTTCAAGGCCTAAGCGCGTTGGATTACGCTGCTGGTCAGGCATCTGCTTGGCAGATGTGGTGTAGCGTATATGGATTTGTCCGAACGCAGTGACGCCTCCTTGAGCTACTAAAACTGAAACTGAAACTCATCCATTCAACCATTCATTCATTCTGTCTCTCTCTGTCTCTCTGTCTCTGCCTCTCTCCCCGTGGTCATACGGTGGCGCTGTTTACAGACCCATGGCACCACATTTCCCTCCCCCTGTGAACCACCCTGCCTTCCCGCCACTTATGTGGTAGGTTCGGAAAAAGTAATTGCTAACAGCGTGTAATTGCGAACAATTTACAGTCTACTTCGACCTCTTTCTAATACCTTAATGAATATCCATTTTCAAGAACCAGCTATTTCTGGCTATTTCCGCTCTCTTTCTTCTCTTCGCGCACCACTGCCGACCAAGGTTACGAACGTGCTCTCAAAATTCTAAAATCAAGGGAAGCAAGTTGTAGGACTTGAACTTTGACACGGTTTAAAATAATTGATTTGATCAGATATGTTGAATGCGCATCACAAGTGCTGGGAGAATTTAAGAAAGCATTTTGGTGACAGATCAGAACGTCAGGTTTGACAGGATTCTGCAAATAGTGTCGTTTGCAGTTAGACCATAGGATATTTTGACGTGAGTCTATTAATTTGCGGCGAACGATGCTGCACAGTTACTGAGCACTCTCGAAAGGGCGTGTTTGTGTGCGGTGTGGGGTGTGTGTGTTTAAATGTCCGTGTGTTTGTGTGCATGTGTGATCAAAACCAACAATACAACAGTCTGGTGCGATGTTCTAATAATATGTTATGTCTGATGAGTTAAAGACCCGCATATGATTTAATTGTCTACATGTACCCAAATCAGTCGTTCGCAGTTAGACTTGCACGTTCGCATTTACCCTCAGACACCACTGCAGCTGCGTTCTTCACTGGCCTTTTCTCCCTTCTCCGGTAATATGATATCTGGTGGTGGTGTGTCCATCGAGATCGATGATGACCATCGTTGACATCCAGCTGGGGGATGGGGGGAGGGTGGTGGTGGGGTGGGGGGGAGGATGCTCATGAATCTATCTGTGAATGCGCAGATGGCTGAATAGTCCAATCTGCGCACGAAATGTTCGCTGACAGTTGGGGCAGACAAAGACAGGCATATCATTGTCAGGGAGCTTGTTTGCCCGTGACTTTCTGGCCTGCCTCTTCTGAACAGCTGCAGCAGTCCTGTTGGCCTCGCACAACTTGGCGCCTTTGTGCACAGCAGTGCGCCATTTGTCACGGTCCACTGCAGATTCCTACCAGGAGTCAGGGTTGATATCAAACACTTTAAGAGAGACTTTCAGAGTATCTCTGAAGCGCTTCTTCTGACCTCCGTGTGATCTCTTCCCTTGTTGCAGCTCGCCATAGAAGAGCCTTTTGGGCAGCCGATGGTCTGGCATGCGCGCCACGTGTCCAGCCCAGCGAAGCTGGGACTGCATCAGGATGGTGAAGATGCTGGGAAGGGTGGCTTTTGCGAGCACCTCTGTGTCTGGGGTCCTGTCTTGCCACTTGATGTTCAGTAGCTTCCTGAGGCATGTTGTGTGGAAGTGGTTCAGCTTCTTGGCATGTCGTTGGTACACTGTCCAAGTTTCGCAGGCGTACAGTAGTGTGGGGAGAACTACTGCTCTGTAGACCTTTAGCTTGGTCTCAAGACTAATGCCCCTTCTGTTCCAGACATTTGCACTGAGTCTGCCAAAAGTTGCGCTTGCTCTTGCAATCCTGACGTTCACTTCATCGTCGATGGTTGCATTTCGTGACAGTGTGCTGCCAAGGTATGTGAACCGCTCCACCGCACTGAGTCTCTGACCGTTGACTGTGATGTTGGGCTCAACATAGGGTTTCCCTGGGGCTGGCTGATGGAGAACTTCAGTTTTCCTTGTGCTGATGGTAAGGCCGAAGTTCCTGCTGGCAGTGGCAAACTTGTCGACGCTGAGTTGCATGTCAGCTTCAGATCCAGCGGCACAATCATCAGCAAACAAAAAGTCTCTGATGATGTCTGTCATGACCTTCGTTTTTGCTTGAAGCCTTCTGAGGTTAAACAACTTGCCATCTGTTCGGTACTTTAGGCCGATTCCAACATCGCCATCTCTGAAGGCATCAGTAAGCATTGCAGAGAACATGAGGCTGAACAGCGTGGGAGCCAGGACGCAGCCTTGCTTGACACCATTTGTGACAGCAAAAGGAGCAGATGTTTCGCCATTGTGCTGGACTCGAGCCTGCATGCCTTCATGGAATTGGCTGACCAAGGAAATAAATTTCCGAGGGCATCCGTACTTGGCCATGATCTTCCACAGTCCCTCTCTACTCACGGTGTCGAAGGCCTTAGTGAGGTCGACATAGGTGGAGAACAGATCAGCATTTTGCTCCTGACATTTCTCTTGCAGCTGCCTTGCAGCAAACACCATGTCGGTGGTTCCGCGCTCTTTCCGGAATCCACATTGGCTCTCAGGCAAATGACCTAGGTCAAGGTGTGCTGTGAGGCGGTTTAGTAGGATCCTGGCAAGTATCTTGCCTGCGATGGAGAGCAAGGAAATGCCCCGATGGTTATCACAGGCTTGCCGGTTCCCCTTTCGCTTGTACAAGTGAATGATAGATGCATCTTTGAAATCCTGGGGGATCGTCTCTTCTTTCCACATGAGTGAGTACAGCTGATGGAGCTTCTCAGTCAGCACAGTGCCTCCATCCTTGTAGACCTCTGCTGGTATGGAGTCTGAGTCAGGTGCTTTGCCACTGGATAGCAGACGGATTGCTTTCTGGGTCTCAAGAAGTGTTGGCGGATCGTCCAGTGCTTCGTTGATGGGGACTTGTGGGAGACGGTCTATGGCTTCATCATTTATGGAGGAAGGGCGATTTAAGACACTGTTGAAGTGCTCAGCCCAGCGGTGATCAAGGTATTCCCATCTGCACTGAGGAGGGGGGATGATCCTGAGGATGTGGGACCGTAGACTTCTTTTAAGGCATCATAGAACCTCTTCATATCGTGCCTGTCAGCATATCCCTGGATCTCATCAGCTTTGTCACTCAGCCACTTATCCTGCATCTGGCGTAACTTTTGCTGAACAGTCCTGCGGATGGCATCGTACGCATCCTTTTTTGATGTGGACTTTGGGTTGCTCAGGTAGGCTTGATGCAGACGGCGTTTCTCATCCAGAAGCTGCTTGATTTCATCACAGTTTTCATCAAACCAGTCTTTGTGCTTTCTGGTCATGGGTCCCAGGGTCTCTGAAGCTGTACTATAGATCATCTCACGCAGGGTCCTCCAGTCAGACTCCACATTCTGGTTGTCCAGAGAGGCGGATTCCAGACAATCTTCCAGCAGCTCCACAAAGGACTGTTTGATGGTGATGTTATTCAGCTTAGCAACGTTGAGCCGTTTTGGAGCCTTCTGGCCTTGGGGGCGTCTCTTGGGCTGGATTCGAATATTCAGCTTCGAGACTACAAGGCGATGGTCTGTCCAACACTCGGCGCCGCACATGGTCTTTGTTACACGTACATCTTGCCTATCCCTTTTCCTGACGATGACGTAATTGATGAGATGCCAATGCTTTGAGCGTGGGTGCATCCATGACGTCCTGTTACGGGTAGGGAGGCAGAAAACTGTGTTGGTTAGCAGTTCGTGCTCTGCACAAGTCTGAAGCAAAAGCAATCCATTTGGGTTGCAGTGGCCCACACCGTGCTTTCCAATCACTCCATCCCAGGAGATGTAGTCAGAGCCAACTCTAGCATTGAAGTCCCCAAGAATGATGAGCTTGTTTGCTTTAGGGATAGCAGCAATGACAGAGTGAAGGTCCTCGTAGAACTTCGCCTTCACTTCATCCGGGTTGGTCATGGTTGGGGCGTAGGCACTGACAATGGTGAGGTGCTTCTGGCCAGATGCCAGTGGGAGTTTCATGGTCATAAGCCTATCGTTGACTCCCTTTGGGATTCCAGCTAGCTTGCTGACAAGTGCTGTTTTTACTGCAAAACCAACGCCAGCCTCACGTCGCTCTTCGCTTCCTCGTCCACTCCAGAAGAAGGTGTAACCAGATCCCCGTTCACAGAGCTCGCCTTCGCCTGCAAGCCGAGTCTCACTCAAGGCTGCGATGTCAATGTTGTATCTGGCGAGTTCGGATGCAACTGGTGCCGTTCTCCTTTGTGGTCTGTCCGCGTTGTCTCTGTCCAGGAGAGTCCTTATGTTCCAAGCACCAATGGTGAGAGGAACGATTCTTGTTTTTTTCTTTTCTTTCTTTTTGTTTCGACCGCTGATGTAGGGTCCCCGCCAGCCGCGTTATGCTGGCCAGGGTGATATGGAGCAGGCAATTTTTAGGGCACCTTTTCTAGCCCCTTCCTCATGCCAAGGAGGTGAGCAGTGCATTCCTAAAGAGGGCTGCTCAGACGCTCAGACGGCTGCCGAGCTCCATCGCTGCTCCTGTCGACGAAGAACGACCCTATGGCCTGAGCCGCCTGCGTGCAGGTCTGCGGCTGCGACTGCCAGTGTACCCACACCTGTCGTTTCGTCGCTCGCCTGTCGCCACAGGACTTGGGGGTGATGAAATGATGAAGGATGAAAGGTCATTTTGGATGACTGATGACTTGCGCGATGAGTTTGTTTAATTTGAAGAGGAGTTGCGCAACGTCGACCTCACTCTCTCGTCCGGGTCCACCAATTTCCAGTGGCAAGACTAAGTCGAGACGACTGGAGGATGAGCACGGATGCAGTGGATGACCAAGATATCCTTTCGGTGTCTCATCTTGCTCTCTGCACTCCACAGTGCGTTGCTGTAACCGCCTTCCTCTCCGTTGAACCGATAGGTTTCTTCCGCAGATTCTGCCGGATCCAGACTTCGCATGCATGGGTAGACACACCCCGGGTGCCAACTGCGTGTGGCATGCACACAGCACAGTGGAGCTAGATGGCCGTCGGTGGCTCTCCTGAGCCGACGCCCTTTCATGGATCTCCATAAGGGTGTCTAGCCACCCGCCTCACCAGTCCCGGAAGGGAGCAGTGGGAGTGCCGGTTTAGTCGCCGGCAACCCGACCCTGAACAGGTTGTACTGGATTACAGGTTACCAGTAGCAGATCTAATGACCTGACCTGACCTGACCTGACACTCTAACCACAGCAACAACAACCATACTGCTCCGTGTCTCCTCTACCACCACCACCCGCCCCCTCACCCCGCCTCAACCTGCTCCTCCCACACTCTGTCCCCCATTCATTACCTTTCGCTCCTCCTTACCCCCTCCTCACCCCGCCTCAACCTGCTCCTCCCACACTCTGTCCCCCATTCATTACCTTCCGCTCCTCCTTACCCCCTCCTCACCCCGCCTCAACCTGCTCCTCCCACACTCTGTCCCCCGTTCATTACCTTCCGCTCCTCCTTACCCCCTCCTCTCCCGAGACAGACAGACAGGTAAGTGAATGAACAGGCTTTTCACATGCACAAGCACGTATCTATTCTTCATCAAAATGCATGAGAGAGAGAGAGAGAGAGAGAGAGAGAGAGGACAAGACAAGACAAGACAAGACAAGGCAAGACAAATTCTTTATTTTGAGGACAATAGATAAGCACTGGTGTGCTTTTTATATCCAGTCCCCGCCCTGAATAGGGTCTACACTACGCAATACTAAAGAAAATTAAAGCATGGTGTTAGCAGAAATACATAACAGAGGAGAGAAAAAAATAACGAAAAAAATTTTTAAAAAGGGGCGGTGGGGGGGGGGGGGGGAGAAGAAGAAGAAAAGGAACACACACACACACACACACACACACACACACACACACACACACACACATGGCATACAGGCACAAGCATGGTGTTTGTAAAATGCATAGGAAAAAAAATGAACAAACACACACAGCCCACACCGCACCACAGACCAGAATGGTGAGGGAGGTTGTCAGTCAACCATACACATTTTACAAACAGTATCATTAAAATGAACGATTTACACAACACATTATGGTATAAGGTGGGAATGTTTTTAGAAGGTGGTTGGGCAATGTTGTTGTTTGATTGTTTCTGGGAGTGAGTTCCATAGGGTGGCGCCTGAATAAACCAGACTGGATTTGAACAAGTCAATTTTTGGGATTGGAATATGAACTTTGGTGGGAGGAAGGGAGGGGGAGGGGGGGGGGGGGTTCCTTGATGAATTTACAGAAAATTCGTCTATTAATGTTGGTGGTGCATTGCCTGTCATAATCTTTTGCATCATGATTTCTTTGTTGTACTCTAATCTACAGATTAGTGGGAGAATATTCGCTTGTTTATAGTCTGAATCTAAAAGGGAAGTCTTTTTCAGGAGTACCAGCTTGAGCCCCCCCCCCCCCCCCCCCCCCGTGTTCGCACTTGCAGAATCCCATAGTGTTGATGCATAATGTATTATAGACTGTATATGTGCTTGAAAAAAATAATTTCCATGACTGAAGGTCAAGGAAATGTTTGATTTTGGATAGTTGATGGGTTTTCTGGGCTGTCTTTTTGCAAAGGGAGTTTATGTGAGGATTCCAAGTGAGATTGTTGTCAGTGATGATCCCCAGAACTGTATGATCACTGACCTGTTCAATAGGTTCACCTTTAATTTGAATGGAAGGGAAATTATATGTAGTGTTTTGCTTCTTTCGTCTGGTTGTGATTAACATGCATTTTGTTTCTTGTGGATGAAGAGACATGCGGTTTAGTTCGGTCCATCTAACGAGTTCATCAGTACTTTCTTGTACGTCTTTTGCAAGAGCGTCAATGTCGCTATGAGAAGCGTGGATTGTTGTATTATCTGTCTCGCGCGCGCATACACACACGCACACAGAATTCACATGCATGATCACACAATCACACACACACACACACACACACACACACACACACACACAGAGAGAGAGAGAGAGAGAGAGAGAGAGAGAGAGCTGTAGCATGCGCATGAATGCACACATGCCCACACAACACACACTAGCGTGAATCGAAGTGTTAGCTTGCTTATGTCCACGTGGTTCTTCAAATGCCCGCTGTACGACACCCTCCCTCCTTTTCTCCTCCCAACCCCTCCGCGGTTTGGCCGATCCCGTTCCACGCCGCGCATTGATGATAGAGTCTCCCGACGGACAAGTAGGCAGGCAGGCTTATCTGTCGGTGTGTGTGGAGAAGAGGCCGATTCTGGATGCGCAGCACTTCCCACAGGTGTTGCAAGGGAAAACGTCTCCAGAAGTTGAGCCCTGCTTCCTTCGCTCACGCTTCTCCTAAATGGCCAGTGTTCTCTTCTTTTCAAACGTCTTTATGCCAGTAGAGCACAGCATCCTCCAGCGAGAGCGGTCAAGGGCATCAGTTTCACAGGAAGCGATATCTATGTCACAGGCTTTGAGGTTTGTCTTCAAGGTGTCCTTGAAGCGCTTGCAAGGTCTTCTAAGTTCGCGGTGTCCTTCCTTCAGCTGGTCATACAAGAGCATCTTCGGGATCCTGCTGTCTGTCATGCGGACAACGTGTCCTGTCCAGCGTGGCTGACACTGGATCAGCAGGCTTTCGATGCTGGGCAGGCCGCTCCTCTCTAGGACCTGGAGGTTGGAGACCCTGTCTTGCCACTTTATGCCGAAGATCTTTCGTAGGCATCTGTGGTGAAACTGCTCAAGTTGCTGAATGTGATGGCGATACATCGTCCATGTTTCACAACAGTACGACAAGGTAGTCAGCACAACAGCTCTGTAGGTTTTGATTTTGGTGCTGAGCCTAATGCCTTTGTTGTTGCACAGTCTAGTGTTGAGTCTGCCAAAGGCGGAGCTGGCCTTGGCGATGCGCAGCGTCACTTCTGCATCAAGGGCTCCGTTGTTGCACAGGGTGCTGCCCAGGTAGCAAAACTTGTCGACTGACTTGATCTCTGTGTCATCGATCTTGATTACAAGTGAGGGGGCGGGGGGAGGGGGGGGGAGGGGATGGGCGGGGGGGAGGCACTGGCGTTCTGTGAGCTAGCTGGTTAGTACATGGACCCGGTCTTGCTGAGGCTGATGGTGAGTCCAAAGCACCTGCAGGAGGTCGGGAACCTGTCCATAATGAATTGCATGTCCTCATGGGTGTGTGCAGCAAGCGCGCAGTCATCAGCGAAGAGGAACTCTCTCAACAGTGCCTCAAACACCGTGGACCTGGCGTGGTGTCGCCGTAAGTTGAAAAGTTTGTCCTCTGTGCGAAACTGAATGTAGATGCCCCGGTCACAGTCTTGGAAGGCGTTAATCAGTATGGCAGAGAAGAGAATGGAAAACAGTGTGGGTGCCAGGACGCAGCCCTGCTTCACTCCATTTACCACGGGGAACGGATTCGACATGTCAGTATTTTCCTGTACTCTCGCCTGCATGCCATCGTGAAATGACGCAATCAGCTGGATTAGGCTCTCTGGGGAGCCAAACTTTAGGAGGATCTTCCACAGACCACCACGGTTCACAGTCGAAGGCCTTAGTCAGGTCTACAAAGACCATGTGGAGCTCCTTGTTCTGCTCACGGCATTTCTCTTGCATCTGGCGTAAGGGAAACACCATGTTACATGTTCCTCTGCATGAGTGGAAGCCGCACTGTGCTTCAGGGATGACTGTGTTGGAGACATGGTCAACCAGTCTGTTCAGTATGATCCGGGCGAAGATCTTGCAGGCAATGCAGAGGAGAGAGATTCCACGGTGGTTATCGCAGGATGCTTGTCTCCCTTCCGTTTGTAAATGTGGACAATTGAAGCATCCTTGAAATCCTGGGGGACCTCCCTTCTCTCCCAGATAGATTGGAACAGCGTGGTCAGCTTGTCTGTCAGCACCTCGCCTCCATACTTGTAGATGTACTTGTAGAGCCTGGATTCCATCTGCTCCTGGTGCTTTTCCTGACGTTGTCAGCTTCAGGGCCTTCCGGGTTTCGGCCTTGGTGGGAGGGGCAGTTAGCGAGTCATTGACTGGTAGCTGTGGGAGGGCTGCAATTACCTCGTCGTTTCTAAATATAACTTTGAAAATTTGTATTTCATGTTTGGTATATATCACAGTATTTGAATTTTGTGGTATTTGTTGTTGTTGTTGTTGTTGTTGTTGTTGTTGTTGTTGTTTTTCTCTCTAAATTGGACTATGTCCCCTTAAGTGCCCACATTACTTCATTTGTAATCTATATATGTAATTCATTTTTAATATTGTACACGCGTGTATTTGAATGTGTGTGTAAATGCTTAACTGTATGCAATTGTTCAAACACCTTGTGATTTTCGTTAAACAACCTATACCTTTTTTATTATTCTTTTCCGAACATGGAACCTGGAGTGTTTAATTGTTGGTTTTGCATCACCACGTAAGAATATGCATACACTCTGTACTTGGCCTTCTAAAGAAGGACTGCGCATAGGTTAACTAAATATCAATCACGCATTAAATAAATTGAATGACATATCATTGATCTTAGAAAATTCCGGAAATCCTTTTCATTTGTTTTGTTTCCCAGAATCACGTTTATCTGATCCCATATGTGACTCTGATGTAACTATCCAAGGTTATAAGATACTCCGCCTTGATCCAAAAGCTTCAAAGGAAACAGGTCTGTTAGTGTATTACAGTCAAGCAATCACATTAAAGCGAAAAATGAGTTTAGATCAGTTCGACATTGAATCCATATGGTTAGAAATTAAAATAAAACATATCAGTCTGCTACTTATTGGATTTATTTACAGAAACCCGGCTGAAAGAGTTAATTGGTTTGATGATTTTATTTCAATGATGGATGCTGCCATACTCGAAGATAAAGAAATTATTTTTTTCGGTGACTGTAACATTAATCTATTAAAACCTCAGCTGCAATGGAATCGGATATATACAGCATACAGTTTGGAACAACTTGTCGATAAACCAACACGAGTAACCCCTAGTTCCAGTACCCTCATTGATCACATTTATGTTTCATGTAAACATAATATTGTAGAAATATGTTCTCCAGTCACTGGATGTAGCGATCACTCACCTGTTTGCATCACTTTGAAAAGAAAAGGTATTAAAATTCCAAAAGCAAGTCACAAAGCCATTGAATATAGATGTTTCAACAACTTTAACACAGATACTTTTTTTGCATGATTTACTTTCTTCTCCACTTTCTCATGTCTATCAATACACCAATCATGAAAAAGCTTTAGATTTTTGGATAAGAACCTTTAGTAATATTTATAGTAAGCACGCAGCAATCAGGACTAAACGAGTGTTTGTATTTGTATTTCTTTTTATCACAACACATTTCTCTGTGTGAAATTCGGGCTGCTCTCCCCAGTGAGAACGCGTCGCTACACTACAGCGCCACCCTTTTTTTTTTTTTTTGTATTTTTTCCTGCGTGTACTTTTATTTGTTTTTCCTATCGGTATGTTACCGCCATGGATTTCTAAAGAAATAAAAAATGAAATGCATCTTAGGGATCTTCTAAAACCAATAAATCAAGAAGAATATGTTAAAAAAAGGAATAAAGTGAATTCAATGCAACGAAAAGTTATGCACAAGTATTACCAACAGACAGTGACTAACAAAAAAATGATTTATTTGGGATGCCATTAACAGACTAATCAACAAGCACTATACAAATCACAAAATAGTACTAACGATATAACCCCAGATACAATTAACAACCATTTTGTAAGTATAGCTGAAAAGTTAATTACTAATGATAGATGGAAATATAATAGTTTAGAACTGGTAAGTGATTACTGTCAATCCAAAAATATAAATGCTAAAGTTTTCATCCCTTATATATCAGCTCCCGAAGTTTTTGCCTCTCTAATGTCCATGAAACAGTCAAATACCAAAGATATACATAAACTGGATAGCAAAATCATGAAGATTTCCGCACCAGTAATAAGAGTCTCTTACCTACATTTATAATCTCTGCATTGATAAAAACTATTTTCCTGTATGTTTTAAACAGGCTAAAGTTTTTCCACTTTTCAAATCAGGTGATCCTTCTGATCCTTCTAACTACAGGCCTATATCTATACTATTGGTTCTTTCAAAACCACTTGAAAAGCATATCCAAAAACATATACTGTGTCACTTAAACAAATATCAATTGATTCCCCCCGTTCCGTCAGGTTTCAGGGAAATCCATTCTTGTCATACTGCTCTGACACAATGATAGATAGATGGTTCTTAAATGTAAATAATAGTAAATTTACAGGTGTTGTCTTCGTTGATTTTGCTAAATCCTTTGACGTAATAAATCACTCTCTTCTCCTTAAGAAACGTGCTTGTTATGGCTTAGCGAAGAATACTTTACAATTTCTTTCTTCCTTCTTACCAGATCGACAACAACTCGTCTGCCTTAAGTCTTCCAAACCAACTCTTCAAGAAATAAGGTATGGTGTACTACAAGGATCGATTCTTGGAACCCTTCTTTTCTCCTTATACATTAATGATTTACCTCTTTATATCAAATCTTATTGCGAATTGTTTGCCAATGACAACTCCATACACTCCGACCATACATGTATTAAAGTTCTAACATCCAATTTACAAGACAGTGTGAACAGATTAGTTAAGTGGACAGAACATAACCATATGTCTCTCAATGCTAAAAAAATTAAATGCATATCTGTAACAACTCGACAGAAACGCCAGATAATGCCAACAAATTTAATGTTAAAATTGAAGAAGTCAAATCACATAAAGTTTTAGATATAGTTATCGATAATGATTTATCATGGTCTGAACATATTACTTATTTATGTAAAAGGATGTCTCAAAAAGTATTCCAGTTATCAAAAATAAAACACTTTCAAAACACACATGCCCGAAAACAATTCTTTAATGCTCACATACAGTCGATAGTAGATTATGCTTCTACGTTGTGGGATTCTGCTAGTGCTAATACTCTAAAACCTCTTGTTAGATTATACAAACGTGCTTTGAAATTAGTTTTTATTAAAGTCATGTTCATTAACTCCTAATAATTATAGGTCACTTGATATCCTCCCACTGGAGCTAAAACTAGAATATAATAAGGCTGTTTTATGCACACAATAGTAAGTGGCTACGCACCTCCTTCAATTATAAATAACTCCCCAATAAATAACATAGGACATGTACATAATCTGCATATACCTCATCCAAATCTTGATCTTTCTAAGTCCAGCCTAACATACAGTGGGGGAACGTATTGGAATAATTTACCATCACGTTTAAAGAATATAACTAACCACAACAACTTTATGCAAAATCTAAAAATGTACCTATTCACAAAAATTGACGTCACCTGAAATCCAACATTGCTTTCGACAATTTGTGGGTTCCCTCTCACTCTCTCTTGAGTGGGTGCATTTGTGTGTGTGTGTGTGTGTGTGTGTGTGTGTGTGTGTGTGTGTGTCTGTGTCTGTGCGTGTGTGTGTGCGTGTGTGTGTGTGTGTTTGTTTCATGATGTTTTTTTCCTTTTCTTCTCTTCTTCTTCCTTTTGTGGAATGGTTGTGAATGGTGAAATAATGGTATATTTTGATTGTGTTTTGATTTTTTTTCTTTTTTTGTGTGCTTATTTTCGCTTTTTTTTTTAAAGCTGTATTCCCTCTTTAGGGCGAGGGCTTGATGTAAAAAAGCACGTTACTTGCTTATCTATTACCCTCGATAATAAAGATTTTGTCCTTGTTTTTGTCTTGTCGTCAGATACGGACGAGTCCCTGTTGACGAGGGTGTTGAAGTGCTTTGCCCAGCGGGCAAGGATGTCTTTCTTATCTGTCTGGTCCAAGGCTCGGACAGAGGCTGATCCTGTGACTCTCGGCCCATACACAGCTCAGAGACCATCATGGAAGGTCTTCATGTTGTGAGCATCAGCAGCGGACTGAAGCTCTGCGGACTTTCTCTCCCACCAGGTGTTCTTCATCTCACGCAGCCTCTTCTGTACGAGTTGCCTGGTTTGCAAGAACTGGTCCTTCTTCCTCTGGCAGTCTTTATCGGAAATGTGATCCTGATGCCGTATATGCAGTGTGTTCAGGAGCTTGGAGATTCCAGAGTCGTTCTCGTCAAACCAGTCTTTGCATTTGTGGCTCCTCTGTACAAAGCCGAGTGTGTCTGCTGCTGCTGTGTTCACAGCATCCCTAAAGGTGCTCCATACCTCTTCTACATCAGTAGATGAAGGAATTTCTTGGAGAGCTGCTTGGATTTGCTGCTGCAGCACGTCCTTGGTGATGGGGAGGCGGCAGATGTTCAGCTTCCTAGGGGGTTTCTGCCTGGCTGGTTAGAGTTTGCGTGCAAGTCTGATGTTCATCTTGCTGCGTACCAGGCGATGGTCCGATCAACAGACTGCTCCTCTTATGCAGCATGTATTGGAAACATCACCTCTGTCCCTCTGCCGGACAGTCACATAGTCCAGCATGTGCCACTGCTTGGAGCGGGGGTGCATCCATGTGTTCTTGTACTTGTCCGCTTGTTGGAAGAGGGTGTTGGTGATGGTCAGTCCATGCTGCGCACAGAGCGCGAGCAAAAGCAGTCCGTTGGAGTTGCACTTGCCAGTGCCGTGCTGTCCTAGGATTTTGGCCACAAGGAGAAGGATCCCCAAGGATGATCGGCCTGTCCTTTCTGTCTACCACTGAAATGGTGCAGCTGAGCACCTCATAGAAAGCTTCTTTGATGTCGTCAGGGTTGGTCATTGTCGGGGCATAGCAGCTGATGACTGTGGAGAAGCGATCCTCGGACAGCTTCAGACGGAGGGTCATCAGCCTATCGTTTATTCCACGTGGAAGGCTGTCAAGCTGTCGTGCAAGTTTGGTTCGTATGGCAAAGCCCACGCCTGAGGTTCTTGAGGTGCCATCTGGCTTCCCAGTGCAGTAGAATGTGTAGCCCCCTCCAACTTCCTCCAGCTGGGTTTCACCCGCAAACCTGGTTTCGCTCAGGGCTGCTATGTCCACTTGGTAGCAATGAGCGCTGTGCGCCTTTCTGGTCGGTCATCTCTGTCTAAAAGGGTGCGAACATTCCAGGCACCCAGAGTCAGGGCATGACTCCTGGTTTTTTTCTTCTGTTGTTTTCGATTGCTATTGTTGGATGTCCAAGTAAGTGCGGTTTCCTACTGGATACTAGGCGAGGCAGGCTTTGTTTAGGGATCCTTTTATCTCCCCTTCCCCATGGGGGGAAGAGCAGTGCTGTCCCTATAAAGCCGCCTGCGTGCAGAGTCGTGACTAGGAACTGCCAGCAGTATCCTCTGCCTGTCCCCGTTACCACTTCTCCATCGCCACAGGGCTTGGGAAAGCTGGGTGTTGAATGGTTCCAACATTAGCCTGGTTGCCTGACCAGCACAGGTGACTTTTTTTTTTAGTGAAGAGGAGTTGTGCAGTCCCTTCCCCACTCTCTCGCCTACCGTCGCTCACAGTCCCACAGGTGCAGATGCTGCCACGTGTAGGATGGCCTCGGCTGGTGCAGGTTTTTTCTTCAGAGTTCCGTCTCCTAGGAGAACTTCCAGCCAAGGATAAGAGCTGCCCCTGCTCTTTGGTCATCCTCTTCCGTCTTCACAGCCGTTGGGAAAGGTTTCCTCCTCCGCCTGGTCCGTCGTTGGGAGACTTCACATGCGGCAGGTAGTACTGGGTTACATGGTACCAGTAGCAAGGGCTATGCCCCTGACCTGACGCTGCGCATTACCTCAACACAAACCGCAACACTGTACCTTTTATCGCCTCCTGCCAGCATGGCAGACCTTGAGCATCAGCTTTCACCAGACTGTAGGTCAAAATTTCCCCAATATGAAGGCCGTGCAAGTTTCTTTCTTAAAACCATGGCGTAATTTTGACTCAGTATGTACGCCACACATGAATTATATAGTTTTACTTGATTAAAACCACTTTTACTCTACAGAAGTTCACTATCACTCAGAAACAAAACAGACGAACTTTCGGCCAGCATTTTATCCTGCTCCGATTTTAAAACGTGTAGTTTAATGTGTTTTACAGAAACGTGGCGAAACAGTTTTATTGCTGATGAACAAGTGTCTTTAGATGGTTCTAGTTTATTCAGGGGGGGATAGGACTGAGGATGCGGGGAAGAAGGGGGAGGTGGGGTGTGTGTTTTTATCAACAAACAATGGTGTTTTTGTCATCCAAACAATATCACTATCACACACAAGGAATGTTCACCTGTGGTAGAGTTCATGACCCTTGGAATTAGGCCATACTACTTGCCACGGGAATTTTCTCACGTGCGACTGACAGTTGTGTATATTCACCCCAAAGCCAGTGCGAGTGAAGCAGAGAACGCAATTGCCAGCCACGATCTTGAGGCAAAGGCACCTGACTCTTTGAAACTTTTAACCGGGGATTTTAATCACTGCTCTCTTAAAAAGACACTTCCAAATTTTTACCAGAATGTTACTGTCCCAACCCGCGAGAACAAGACAATTGATTTGTTTTATTCTAATGTACCAGATTCTTACTCTTCTGTACAGCTGCCGCCCCTTGGACGTTCTAACCACAGCCTAACCTATCTGTTGCCACGTTACAGACCTTTAGTTAACTCTCTCCATACGAACGGCGAAAGAGACGACGTTAACAGCGTTTCACCCCAATTACCATCATCAAAATATTGCAAGCGGAAGGCTCTTATACTGAAGAGGTGAATGTTGACAAAGAATACCACAATTCTGACGACGGAAGCTAAAGGTTGAGTCATTCAGACACCCACTGGACATCCAAGGGGTCTGTGTAGAGGAGAAGAAAGGACTGGCCGTACAGAGTGAGTTAAACGTTAGCCGCCTGTAAAAGTGTCAGTGCGTGACCTTTAGAGGCTGTTTTGAGTGCACAGACTGGAATGTGTTTGTTGAGGCCACGGACAATGTATGTGAATTAGCAGATACAGTTACAGAATACATCAAGTTTTGTGAAGATTGTGTCGTTCCAGCTAGAGATGTTAAAATTTCTGCCAATAACAAACCCTGGATTTCGAAACAGATCAAAGGTACTCTTAATGCTAAGAAAAGTGGTTTTAAGGGAGGGATAAAAGAAGAGAATAGGGAAGCACAAAGACAGGTTAAGAAAGACTTGCCAGAGGGCAGAGAAAACTATCAAGCGGAAGATAGAAAACAAATTACTCAGCAGCAACATGAAAGGGGTGTGGGAAGGGATGAAACTAATGAGTGGATACAAAGGTAGAAAGGGTGGGAAAGAAACGGTTTTATCATCATTGGAAGAAGAAGCAAACAAACTGAATAACTTTTATGCTCGTTTTGATTGTCACGATTTTAGCACAGAAAGACAAGATTTAAGTCATATTTTAGATGTTAAGAAGGACGAATGCATTGTTGTCTCTGAAGAGGAAGTGTTTTCACAATTAAAAAGAGTAAAACCAAACAAAGTACCTGGTCCGGATATGATCCGAACAAATACACTGAAATAATGTGCAGCTCAACTCTACCAGATTTTAATAATTATTTTTTAATCAGTCTCTTAGTGAGTGCAAAATACCATCTATCTGGAAAACTTCCTGCATTATACCTGTACCCATGAAAACACATGCCTCATGTATGAATGACCTCCGTCCAGTAGCACTGACTGTAGCTTGATGAAGCCTTATGTACACGAAAGTGTGTCTGCGCAAGTGACTGAGAACGTTCATGTTTTTGACTTTTTGCATTCATTATCAGTTGTTTCGCTTGTCGGTTTAACGACTTCTCTTTTACGAAGTCCTTTATGTGATTTCCTGTAATTGTATTTAGATTTTTTTTGTCTTTTTTTTCAAATTTCACCCACATTTCACCCTCATTGGCCCAGTTTTCCCCAACCCTCCATTCATTCACATCTCCCACCCCTTCTAACCGATAATATTCAAATGTGTTCATAAATACTTTAACAAAATGTCTTCAATCACCGATTTGTGTGACGGGACATTAAACAAAATTCCTCCTGACATCTGCTGTGATGAAAGTTTTTGAGAGAGTGATACTTGTCTACTTACAGGAGTCTGTCAAACCATTTTTAGATCCCTTGCAATTTGCATACAGGAGGAACAGATGTACGGATGACGCAATACTTTTTGTCTTGAACAAAATCTATAAACACCTAGACAAATCAAATACCTGTGTCCGCCTGATGTCCTTTGATTTTTCTAGTGCTTTTAATACAATTCAACCTCACCTCTTAGCAGAAAAGCTTATGCACATGGGAATCGCTTTTCCGACGATTTTATGGGTTTTAGACTATCTTACTAAAAGGCCTCAGTTTGTAAAATTAAATGATTTTATGTCTACTGTTTCTTTCACAAACACAGGTGCACCACAAGGCACAGTGCTCTCACCTTTTCTTTTTACCTTGTATACGGTTGAATGCAAAAGTCTGACCAATTCGTGTCAACTCGTTAAGTTTGCAGATTATTCCGCACTGACAGGACTTATTACTGACTACCGAAGATAAATTGACAGGTTTGTGAACTGGTGTGAAGAAAATTTCCTTGAATTGAATGTTGGCAAAACGAAAGAGCTTGTAATCGATTTCAGAAAAAAAGAAATCACGTTTAAGTAAATCATCACAAAAAATGAAGTGGTCGAACAAGTAGACTCATACAAATATCTTGGTGTGATAATCGACAATAAGCTGTCTTGGAATGAAAACTCAACTGCACTCATTAAAAAGAGCAACAGTTGCATGTACTGTCTTAGAAAAATGAAATCTTTTAATGTATGCAAGCAGATGCTCCAAATGTTTTACACATCTGTTGTTTGCCGTGTTTTAACATATGGATCTGTGTGCTGGTGGGGAAACTTGACCAAACATGACAAAGACAGGTGGAAAAAGTCATTAGGAAAGCGGGTGGGGTGGTTGGTATAAGACAAGACACCTTTAGCGACATGCACAATAGAAAACTGACAAATAACAATTTTGACCGACGAAAGACACCTACTACATGATGACATTAATAGCAGATGGTCAGAATTAAGTGGTAGGTTCAGAGCTCCACGCTCAAGAACATCTCGCTTCATTCATTCATTCATTCATCCCTACAGCCATTCGCGCACACAATCAAAACATCCAATACACTAACTCATGAGTGAACCACCCCCACCCCAACCCCGACCCCCCAGCCCCCAAGCCCCCTCGCCACAGCAACACCTGAACTTCACCAGCAGACGAGTGCATTGGAGCAGACATTATGCGTGCATGTGTGACTGAGCGGGTGAGCATGGGCAATCATTTCTCTGTGTGTGGTTGGAAGTGATTTTTAAATATTTTCTTATTTTACTTGGATTTCATGTATCTTAATGTTAATGTACTAATTTTATTGGCGTGACATATGTTATGTGCATGCATACGTGCCTACATCCATGTGTATGTGTGTGTGTGTGTGTGTGTATGTGTGTGTGTGTGTGTGTGTGTGTGTGTGTGTGTATTTGCATTTTACTTATATATACGATTTATTCCCTTGATATCTTTATTAATGTATTATTGTACAAAACCTTATGGTCTTAACGTGTGTGTGTGTGTGTGTGTGTGTGTGTGTGTGTGTGTGTGCGTGCGTGTGCATGGGTGTTGGTATGTGTGTGTGTGTGCGTGCGCGCATGTCATTTGTAGTAGTATATATCCTTTTTTGTTGGATGTTTTCATTTGTAAATATTGTTGTGCAATACGCTATAGTCTTATTTGACTAGTTTTAATCTCTTCTTATGTTACGCATGATGATTTTATGCTAGTGTTTACAACGAGCCTGTGATTGCACAGCTTAATTTCCATGTGGATTAATAAAGTGGTTTTGATTGATTGATTGATTGATATTTTTTATGAGTATGTGAAGAAAAACATATTTGACGAAGTCATGAAATTGTGTTGATGCAACTCAAATAGTTACGGATTTAAAAAATA
Source organism: Babylonia areolata (assembly GCF_041734735.1). Taxonomy (NCBI): domain Eukaryota; kingdom Metazoa; phylum Mollusca; class Gastropoda; order Neogastropoda; family Buccinidae; genus Babylonia; species Babylonia areolata. The sequence continues at coordinate 4,187,553 of NC_134899.1, forward strand.
ATTACTGAGTACATTTTTACTCAGTGTGTACGGCGAAGGTTAGCTTTATATATATATATATATATATATATTTTTTTTTAATTTATTTATTTATTTTTTTTTCTTTACAGCCAATGTGATGTAAAGTATATGGATCCATCCTCTTGTTTTGACACCTGGAAAATGAATTGTTTGCCTTTTGCCTTCAGAAAGTTGTTTGAGTCAAGAATGCGAGAGCGCTCATCGACGAAATAGATAAAAACCAATATTAAATCTATTCAACTTAGAGTTATAAATCACAGATTTTTTTTAAAAGGTTCTTTTTATTGTGTGAAACATTTCTGTTGGTGGGTGTTTTAATCCAGACTGTTGATGACTTGATGTATTGGCTGTCTCACTCCCACAATATTAATTTTTATCATAATCTGATATGTGTGTGGAAAATGTGAATAATCAGAATAAATGACACAAACCTTTGCTCGCTGCTGCCATGTTGGAGGTTTCTTGATCCTGTCAATGCCCAGCAAAAGTTGCAGAGGAGGAATGTGCAAGTGGCATGAAAGCACATCAACACCACTGAATACGTGACACTGTGTGCACAGGAGTAGCTGGAGTTCTGAGCGGCGAGGTCTGAAAGGGACGGGATATAATAATAATATTATACCCAGCACGGGGCTGTCTTCTTTTATTCCTGTGTGACGAGTTTAAACATGCCTGACTTGTGAGCGGGAATGACGTGCCCTGGTGCTCAAATTACTGAGTGGGCTGATTATAAATTCTCAGACGCGGGTGTATGATAGACCGTCGTCTTAAGCATCACGCAACATTGCGGGTGTGGGACATGCCTGTGTGCCATGCATGGGTCAGGGTGTAGATTGCACCACAACACCCATGTCTCTTTCTCTGTAAAGCTGGGGTGGGGGTGGGGGTGGGGGATTATTGCAGCCTTTATTCCACAAACCCTTTCAACACACTGTCCTCCTCCAGACCTACTACACCCCCCCCCCCCGCCCCCCGAACCACTCCACACACACTCTCTTGTGCTCCCTTCTCTTCATCCACACACAAACACTTCATTCCTTCTTCATTCATTCCCTCGACCACTGGGGTCGTTGGGGGGACATGAGGAAAATGTCATAGCTCGCCACGCCGTTCTGTTGGCAGCTGTCGTGAGGAGATCTGGCACAAACACACCACAACACACCACAACACATAAGCTGTGACAGAATATGTGGTGGTGGGAAAAAGGAGTGACAAGTGGGAGGTGAGGTGGAGACGGGGGAGGCGCGTGATTAATGCACAGGGTTTTCTTCTGGAGACCTCCACCACCCTCCCACCTTCCCCGCCTGCTTTGACCCTTCTTTTTTACCCCTCATCACGGTGTTTCTCACAAAACCTGTTTCCGAGAATCATTTGACAGCCACGTATTCCTGAGAAAACAAGCAGTGTCAAAGTTCTGCACTACACCTCCCCTACCACCCCGCTGCAGAACAGCAGAGCTAAACTTTGTTGTGTAGAGCATTTGTGGCTGCACCTTTGGGTTGCACGGGTTGTGGTGACATGCTGTGTGCATTCATACTCCCCCCCCACCCCTCGCCCCCTCTCTCACACACACACATAAATTGCCAGGGACAGCACTCACATGTTGCTAAGCACATACTGCACGCGTCTCATTGTCTCCGTTTATTCCCTACTTCAACTTTTTTAAATGTTGTGAGCTTTAGTGTTTTCTCCTTTATATTCACAAACGTAACCCACAAACTACTCAAATCCACTCAAACTAGCTCCCCCGCCCTTCTCCCAGTCTTCCTTCAGAAGACTCTCAATCCACTTGAATAGTATGGTGGGGCCATTTTCACTTCCCCACACCCCCTACACCGCTCTTTTGTGGCAGATGTTGAGAAGTGTATATTACGTTTTGGCTACCTCTTGAAGCAGAAGCCGAAACATAAATTTGGTGTTTGTTCGTAATTTTGTTTCGAGCAGTTTTCCTATCTGTGATAAGATCTGGTATGGAAGGGCATATGATCACTGAAATAAACTGTTTCCCTTCTTTTTTATCCTCTCTGTCAAGGCTAAAACTGTCCTTTGTCTATCAGAAGAATTAAACATTCGTATTCGTACTATACCCTAGACGGGCGCAAGAGCCGAGTGGTTAAAGCGTTGGACTTTCAGTCTGAGGGTCCCGGGTTCGAATCTCGGTAACGGCGCCTGGTGGGTAAAGGGTGGAGATTTTTACGATCTCCTAGGTCAACATATGTGCAGACCTGCTAGTGCTTGAACGCCCTTCGTGTGTATATGCAAGCAGAAGATCAAATACGCACGTTAAAGATCCTGTAATCCATGTCAGCGTTCGGTGGGTTATGGAAACAAGAACATACCCAGCATGCACGCCCCCAAAAGCGGAGTATGGCTGCCTACATGGCGGGTTAAAAACGGTCATACACGTAAAAGCCCACTCGTGTGCATACAAGTGAACGTGGGAGTTGCAGCCCACGAACGCAGAAGAAGTACTATACCCTAGCTGCAAAACAAGAGGAATTTTTCATGTGAAAACCAAACCAAACCAATCCAAACAACAAACAAACAAACAAACAACAACCAATCCAAACAACAAACAAACAAACAAACAACAACAACAAACCAAGCAGCCAGCTCGTCCATCAGCCAACAAGCAGTCACCTCAGCAAACAGACAACAGATAGTCAGCCACACTCTGAAGCCATTTATTCTAATAGTGTCACTGCAACATCAACAAATACATAGAAAGTCTTTTTGTCATACATCTCTCAGGTCCCTTTGCACTGTCTTTTTGGTATTGTCATACAAAGCCTCTGTTGTTTACTGGATGATTTCAGAATTGTTCAGGTAAGCCATATGAAGCTGGTGTTTTTCATCAAGGAGACCGTGACATTTTTTCGTCGTTTTCATTGAACCAGTCCTGCTTACTAGTGACCACACCGCTTATTTTTCTGGTCGTACACTGTATCTCTGAAGGCTGACAAGTCTCTATTTATGTTCTTTTGAGTCTGGGGTCAACGAAGCGAGTATACTGTCTGTGGAGTCCGCTAAGGACTATGGTCTGGATGTCTCTCAGCTTGTAGACATTGAGGCGTTTTGTTGGTTCTATTCCTTGTGGTGGGCTGAATATTAAGTTTCAACTTGGAGACCAGCAGTCTGTGGCAGGTCCAGCGGTCTGCGCCACACATGGCTTTGGTGTCCCTCACTTCTTGTCTATCCAGCTGCCTCACGATGACGGAGACGAGCTGATTGGAGAGGTTGGAGGGATGGTGCATTCATGGCGTCTTGTTGTGGATGAGGCAGCTGGAAGACGGTGCTGGTGATCAGAAAGTCAAAAGCCGCACAGGTCTCGAGTAGCAGCTGTCCGTTGCATGTGCATTTACTAATGCCGTGTCTCGGCAGCACACCTTACCAGGCTGCCCTATCTGCACCAACACTTGCGTTGAAGTTAATAATGACAGGCTTGTCCGCCCTGTGTGTGGCCTCGATGGCTGCTCAGGTCCTCAGAGATACTCTATGACATCGACCAGGTAGTCATGGTGGGGACGAAAACACTGATGGCTTCAAAGCGTTTCCTGGGCAGGGGAAGGTGGAAGACCCTCAGTGTGGCTGTACATGGAGGATTGGAGGTGGACATCTGGCGTGTGCCACTGAAAATAACAATGAGCAATGGCTACTGATGATGGGGCAGAAAAACAACAACAACCAAGCTCTAAAGTATATTTGTAATGCTTTCCAAAAAACAATTTTCTTTTTTTACGTCAGTGTGACACACCCGTTCAAGAAATCCAATCATGTTTATAGCCCAGCCGACCGCAAACTGGCCGTTTCAGGGCTACTCACCTATCAGTTCTTAATTCCAGTGCAAGAGAATTTGGGTGATTTCCAGAGAGATACAGAGCAACCGTCTACACTTAACTCCATTCGTTTCCATTAGCTGCTGTGTGCACATGTCAAATGATCAGGGAAGGGTCAAGCCCGGAATTTCCTTTTTGAGAATGTCCTGGTTTGTTGCAGTGTACCTTTTTATTTGTCTGTGTGCTGGCTGAATTGGTAACATAATCAGTATTGACTTGAAGTTGTGTACCCTTATCGTAGCAAACTCAGGTTCAGTTCAGTTCAGTAATTTATGGAAGCGCCACTGCGTTCGGAAAAATCCATATACGCTACACATCTACCAGGCCTGCAGCATAATCCAGCAAACTTAGTCCTTGAGTGCATGCAAACATATGAGTGGATTTCTTCTACAGCATCTTGCCAGAGGGCAAGCCTTCAGTTGCCGTAGGGTCTGTTTCAGTGCGCCAAGTGCGTGCTGCACACAGGACCATGCTTTATCGTCTCATCCGAATGACTAGACGCTCTGTTTGATTTTTACAGTCAAACGTGGGAGAAAGTGCGAGAGCGGGAATCAAACTCAGACCCTCACGGACACTATATTGGCAGATGAGCGTCTTAACCATTCTGCCATCTTCCTCCGTATTAGAGCCAAAGAAAGAGAGAGAGAGATGAGGGAGACGGAAACAGCGACACAGAGAACTAAGTACAATGCCAGATTTCTTACAGTCAGATGATGCTATCAATGAAACAAAATTCAAACAAAGGCGTTCATGATGTTTCTTTGAAATAACTTTTATAAGAATATTATGCAGTACAGGACACTTCAGAACAAAATGCATTTAATCTTCAGTTGACTCTTTGCACAAAGGGCACAGCTTCTCTATATGATTAACATTTTTATAGCGATGCCTGTGAAATCGATTTCAGAAATACCAAATTTCAGAAATACCAAATCTAAATCGTGTTAATATGAATCGCAAGTTTCTGTCAATATTAAGCAAACGATAATTCTTAACTAAACGTGTAGAAGTATAAGGTCTGTAGGAACAGAATCAATCACTTAATTGGACTTGACTTTCTCAGCTTTGCCATCTACAGTCTATTAAGCGTTGACGAAAAGATTTCAAAAACACATTCTTATCACCGCGCGCAAGTCATGTGGAGATCTTCTATAGCGTTTCTACCGCTGTTGCAAGGGTTGTTTAGCTCGGCCTTGTCAAGCTTGTCAAGTTTGTTTACGCATCTCACCCGTTCCCATCCCTCCCGCTGCGGGCCGAGCGTGAGCCGCAGCTGAAAGAGGAAAAGAAGGGACCCTCGTTTCGCGCTGCAAAAACTGTACAGCTGTATATCGTTGTACAAAGTTATAAAACAGGCCCGACACAGGAAAAGTTTGAAAGTAATTTACACGGCTAGAATGCAACCACACACATTAATTTTCGTTCTCATGAATAATAAAGAACATCTTCAACAGATAACACCTCCACAAAGTGAATGTATTTTGTGTTTCGTATGTTACTAACATTTCTTTTAATGACCATTTTCCCCCGATTTGTAAATCCCGCCTCTCGGAAGGCCTGCTCTATATTTATCCATGCTCGCGGCACCGGACAGGGCCGTGTCAAGGACAGCCTGATCTATATTTATTCATAGTTGCGCCAGGTCTTCTTCTCCTTCTTTGCGTTCGACAGCAACGCAGTCAGGGTCGAAGTCCGAGGGATGCCACAAACTCGGACGTCCGGTGAAGATCGGCTGCCGTCCCCCAGAGCTTAGTGTTGAGGTCAGCACCCCCAGGCCAGGACTGCTGCCGCATCTTCTCATACAGGGGGCAGTCTTGGAGAATATGGGATGGGGTCTGGTCAGCCTGGCCGCAATCACACAGGGATGTGGCTGCCACTCCAATCCTCTTCAGGTGTGCTCGGAAGCCGCAGTGTCCTGTGCGAAGGCGGTAGATGGTAGTCTGGTGTCTTCTCTCCAGTGTCCTGATGGGATCTTGGTGTGCCTGGTAGCCTCCATTCAGGGTGACCCAGCCTCTTCGGAATCTGCTGCGGAGGAGAGTTTTTGCTTCCTCATACGTGGCAGGAATGGTTGGCTGTGTGAGCTGGCTTCCTTCCTTAGCGAGGTGGTCTGCACGCTCGTTGCCTGGGAGGCCTACATGTGCAGGCACCCACTGGACGGTCGTTGGGGCTGTTTGGGTAAGGGTTGTGAGGGAGGTCTTAAGGGACTGGATCAGTGGACCAGGATCAGGGGAGTCAAGGGCCT
>NC_134899.1:4198648-4236148 GCF_041734735.1 Babylonia areolata
GCATGCATTGTTAGTGACATGGACAGTTCTGCTGTGAGCTGAATGTGTCTCTCCTAGCCAACCCTTGGTCAGCTGTGTCTCCATGCTCCATGCCCACTTCTTGCCACCCCACGGGCCTTTGTGGGAACGACTTCTACATTCTGTGCCCACTGATCCTGTGGCAGAATAGTTAAGACGCTAGTCTGCGTGTCGGTAAGGGTCTGGGTTCGAATTCCGCTCTCACCCTTTCTCTCAGGTTTGACTTGAACTGAAAGTCATGTGTCAAATTCTGTGAGAGAAATCCACTTTGATAGCTACACAAATATGCACTCAAGGCCTGACAAGCGTGTTAGGTAATGCTGCTCTCAGGCATCTGCCAAGCAGATGTGGTGTACCAAATATGAATTTGTCCGAACGCGGTGATACCTCCTTGAGAAACTGAAACTGATCCCGTACCTCTTACGTCCACATGTTACAAATCCACGGCAGTGAACACCCGTTCTGATACCAATGGCATGCAAAGGAAAGAAATGGGTCGATCGGTTGTCAAGTTGTTGCGCTGTGTTTATAGTATCAACGTGTGTGACAGTGCTGGCAATATTAAACATTGATTTTTCCACATACTTTTGCTTTTCTGCACACACACACACACACACTCGCGTTCCCGTTCCCTCTTGACGCAGTCACACACACCACTTGAACTGCACAAGAATGGTATGTGGGAGAGGCACGTGGTGGCGGGGAGAGGGGTGTTGAGGGGGCGGGGAGGGAGACCAACTCTTTACGTGATTATTGGACAGGGATTTCTTCTGGAGTCACCCTCTTCCCCCACACCACCCCTGCCCGCTTCCACCTCCTTCCCCACCCACCCCGCCCCCTCAACACCAGAGCCACGTATTCCTGAGAAAACGGTCGACACTTCCACAAATTGTTAGGTAGCGGTTGTTATTTTTTTTAAGGCATGTTTATAGTTAACTATGATGAAAGGCGCTTTGAGCAGCATTGGTGCTGGATATCGCGCCATAGAAAAACTATGTATTATTATTATTATTATCATTATTATTATTATTATAACCACCTCCCCGCAGAACAGCGGAGCTAAACTGTGTCATGAAAAGCATTCATGGCTGCAGCTTTGGGTTGCGTGGGTTGTGGTGACATGCTGTGTGCATGAATCACCACACACACAGACACCCACCCACACACCCACCCATTTCTACACAATTTGCCAGGGACAGCACTCACATATTGCTATGTGTTCTTTTCAGTGTGCTAAGTGCACACTGCATGCGTGTCCTTGTCTCAGAATATCTCTGACTTTCACTCTTTATTTTTGTTGTGAGCTTGAGTGTTTTCTCCTTTGTATTTTTAAACAGGTAACTGACAAACCAGTCAAACAGGTTCCCCGCCTGTCTCTCCATCTCCTTTCAGAAGACTCTCAATTCACTTGAATAGTATGGGTCTTTTGCACTTCTCCTAACACAACCTCTTTGCAGCAGATGTTGAGAAGTGTATATATCGCTTTGGCTACTTTTTGGAACAGAAACAGAACTGAAATTTGTTGTCTGTTCGTCAGTTTTTCCCCACAACAGTTTTCCAATCTGTGATGCGATCTGGTATGAAGGCATAGGATCATTAAGATAAACTGTTTACCTTCTTTTTTTATCCACACTGTCAAGGCTAAAACTGTCCTTTTGTCCCGTTGTCTAGCATGCACGATTTGTTCGAAAGAAAACAGAAAAAGTTACATCCCTTCTCTATCAGAAGAATTGAACATTCGTATTCGTACCCTAGCTGCAAGACAAGAGGAACTTTTCATATGAAAATCAAACCAAACAACAAACAACTAAACAACAGCAACAACAAACCAAGCAGCCAGCTCGTCCATCAGCCAACAACCAGTCACTCAGCAACCAGACAACAGATAGTCAGCCACACTCTGAAGCCATTTATTCTAAAAGTGTCACTGCAACATCGACAAGCACATAGAAAGTCACTTATTGTGCATGATATACACACATCAAAAGGAGAAACAGAGGAAAAAAAAAAACAATAAAAAAAGCAAGCTGCTGGTGTATACTTACATATAAAACAAACGTGTGTGTGTGTGCGCGTGTGTGTGTGTTCCTGCACACATGTGTATGTGTGTGTGCGAGTGTGTGAAAATTAACAAATTGTTTCCTTGATGTCATTCCTAACCTTCAAGCAAGTGTGCAATGGTAAAATTAATGATGAACTGATTATAATCTGACAATAAAGTGTAAGAATTCAAAGGTCTTGATAAAAATGATTTTTTTTTGTTTGGAAAGACGTGTTGCCAGCTTATTTATATAATAAAACTATATGCAGTCTACATAGATAAAACAATGTCAACATTCATTCTGAGCATCTGCTCAATAATTCTCCAACAAAATAGAAAAGAAACTATGATATTTTTTTCATGATCAGCAAAAGGAAGGCGTTAGACAACAGCAACAACAGCAACAAAAGCATGTGAATCCCCTTGAAGATAACAGACTGCTGTCTCCAGAAGAAGAGCAAAAATATTCTTGGGCAGAACAAGGTTAATATGATTTCAAACACCACACTTTTGTAACCCATGAAAGATCCAGCAGATACAGACAGAAGACATTACAACATTGATTCAGTCTTGTGGCACAAAAATGTTTGACACAAAGCCTACGTATATCACACCAAAACCATCACCAATAAAAATGAAACCTCACTAAATGCTTGTCAAATTCTGGATAAGGATATTTGGCTATAATCTCAGTAAGACAACATGGTCAAGAGCAAAAGAAGCGCCTAAAGCAATTAGTCTTACATTGGGAAACACTGCACAATATTCACACTACAAATGTCATGTGAAATGAAAAGAAAGTTGACAAAAAACAACATACTGTCATGACACAATGGATTCTATTGGACATTTTCACTATTACTGTCCAGTTAGAGTCTGAAAATCGGAGCAAAAACCTACATAGAAACCGGCAATGATAATGATTATTATTCATTAGTCTGTTACTGGTATATTATTTGATAATAAAAAAGCTGTAATGTATTGAGGGTAGATACACATACATAGATTATATAATCTTAATTGTCAGAATGTGCAGCAGTGTTCTAAACAAGAGGAAAAGCCTTCGTAGCTGTTGCAGAACAACGAAATCCACGGTGGAGGGGGAAGGGGGATGGTTGTTTACCTGTACATAATAATCCAAATGATATTTTTGCACACCATTAGAAATGAGTAATTATTGAAACAAACAAAACAAATTAAGCACTGAAAATGGAGCAATTTCACCTTAAGCAGGCCTACACCGACCACCATTCCATTGTTTTATGATCGTAATAAAGATGCAACAAAGTTTCAAACTTTCCGTCTTCATCACAACGTTGTTGTCTCCAAAGATTGGCGGGAGTTGTTTACATGGAAAACATTGATATGCGCATGCGTCGTGCAACTTCAAACTTCGGCTCACGTGGCAAAGACCTGTAATTCAGATTTGTTACCTTATAATGTTCGGGGAAACTGTGCAGTATGTGATGGGGACTATGCACAAACCTGGTGGCCTAATCCATCAATTGAAAGCACGATTCTGATAGTAAAATGAGTTCAGGCCAAATAGCTGCCTTCGATTGAAATGATCGATACGTCCATCCTGCTGAATTCAGTACCCGTCAAAATATTCGAATGGATTCGTCATAACCTGTTACAATTAATCATCAAAATAAAATAGACTCTCAGAATTTGCAAAAAATGTCAATCTGTTTACCGGGTTACATAATTTTACTTTCTTTTCATCTTTTTTCCCCCACTGTTGTGTTTATTGATATGACTGAGTAAAGTCATGTTTGTAGGTCAGATTATCTTGTTTCTGTTTCCACTTACTTGTCCGCTGGGTTATGTATATAAAGAAAGGGAGTGAAAGAGATAGATAGATGTGTTCCTGCACACATGTGTATGTGTGTGTGCGAGTGTGTGAAAATTAACAAATTGTTTCATTGATGTCATTCCTAACCTTCAAGCAAGTGTGCAATGGTAAAATTAATGATGAACTGAACATAATCTGACAATAAAGTGTAAGAATGCAAAGGTCTTGATAAAAATGATTTGTTTTTGTTGGAAAGATGTGTTGCCAGCTTATTTATATAATAAAACTATATGCAGTCTACATAGATAAAACAATGTCAACATTCATTCTGAGCATCTGCTCAATAATTCTCCAACAAAATAGAAAAGAAACTATGATATTTTTTTCATGATCAGCAAAAGGAAGGCGTTAGACAACAGCAACAACAGCAACAAAAACATGTGAATCCCCATGAAGATAACAGACTGCTGTCTCCAGAAGAAGAGCAAAAATATTCTTGGGCAGAACAAGGTTAATATGATTTCAAACACCACACTTTTGTAACCCATGAAAGATCCAGCAGATACAGACAGAAGACATTACAACATTGATTCAGTCTTGTGGCACAAAAATGTTTCACACAAAGCCTACGTATGTCACACCAAAACCATCACCAATAAAAATGAAACCTCACAAAATGTTTGTCAAATTCTGGATAAGGATATTTGGCTATAATCTCAGTAAGACAACATGGTCAAGAGCAAAAGAAGCGCCTAAAGCAATTAGACTTACATTGGGAAACACTGCACAATATTCACACTACAAATTTCATGTGAAATGAAATGAAAGTTGACAAAAAACAACATACTGTCATGACACAATGGATTCTGTTGGACATTTTACTATTACTGTCCAGTTAGAGTCTGAAAATCGGAGCAAAACCCTACATAGAAACCGGCAATGACAATGATTATTATTTCTTAGTCTGTTACTGGTGTATTATTTGATAATAAAAAAGCTGTAATGTATTGAGGGTAGATACACATACACACGATTGTATGCTGAATTCAGTACCCTTCAAAATATTCTAATGCATTCATCACATCATGTTACAATTAATCATCAAAATAACATAGACTTTCAGAATTTGCAAAAAATGTCAATCTGTTTACCGGGTTACATAATTTTACTTTCTTTTCATCTTTTTTCCCCACTGTTGTGTTTATTGATATGACTGAGTGAAGTCATGTTTGTAGATCAGATTATCTTCTGTTTCTGTTTCCACTTACTTGTCAGCTGGGTTATGTATATAAAGAAAGGGAATGAAAGAGATAGATAGATAGACAGATATATATATATAATATATATAATATATATATATAGATAGATAAATAGATAGATAGATGTATAGATAGATAGATAAATAGAGAGAGAGAGAGAGGTAAGAGGTGAGAGACGAACAGTTAGACAGGCAAACATATTAGACACACACTTATGGTTGCTTTAAAGATAAGTCAAATGTAAAAAATAATTAATTAAAAAATCTACAAATTTCTGCAAAGAGGTCAGCCATTAACATAAAAGCCAAAAATTGTGTTTAAAGATAGAGAGAAAGGGAAAAAAACAGAACAAAAAAGGATAATTGAGTTAAGAAGAAGAGAGATGTGGAGCACAAAAAAGACCAAAAAACAAACCAACAACAACAATAATTCTAACTTAACCTTTAACCAGGACGTTTTATCTCATTTTCTTTCGAACGAAAATATTACGTGACTGATTCTGAGCAAGAGTGGCAACAGACCCACAAGAAGAGGGCGAGATGATACAAGTGTTGGAGCCCATTTCTGTTTTCTCAAATTTCCTCAGTGTTAAATGTCACTTTCTATGATTTCTGATTTTAGCGAGTTTACTCGGCCCCCTGACACCTCCCCCTCCCAACCCTTCTGTTCATGGAAATGGTCTGAACGTACAAGACAGTAAGTGCTTCCGAGTCAGGTGAAGAGCAACAAAGAGGCAAGGAACGGAGTGCATATTAACCATCCTTTCAGTTAATCTGTCAGTGATGCAGAAGTGAATGCCTCTCGGGTCATCGCACTGTGTGCATATCTCAGACAGTTTCTTTTGTTGTTGTTGACCTTGCATTGCACATGACATTCGGTTTCTTGTTGTGGTTATCACTGTTTACATAGTATTGTGCATCACTCCGTTTCTTTTGGCTGTTGCTGGTGGGTTTTTTCTTCTTCGTTTCATCGATTTCCATTATTCACATGGTCACTTTAACGTAAATGGACACACACTCTGTTCAGTTTTCCCCTAGATTCATTCAGGAAGTATGTAGTATCAGTCAGACTGTTATATCATTCCCACGTTGCTGTGCTGTGAGCGTTCTGCTGGCTGCTCCTGCTTCCACTCTCCCCGTGTCCTGTTGTGATCACCTCAAAAGTATCGGGAAAATTCACAATGTTTTTTTTTTTTCTTGTGGGGCCTCCAATCTCCATATATAAACATACTTACATATAAAACAAACGTGTGTGTGTTGTTGCGTGTGTGTGTGTGTTCCTGCACACATGTGTATGTGTGTGTGCGAGTGTGTGAAAATTAACAAATTGTTTCATTGATGTCATTCCTAACCTTCAAGCAAGTGTGCAATGGTAAAATTAATGATGAACTGAACATAATCTGACAATAAAGTGTAAGAATTCAAAGGTCTTGATAAAAATGATTTTTTTTGTTGGAAAGATGTGTTGCCAGCTTATTTATATAATAAAACTATATGCAGTCTACATAGATAAAACAATGTCAACATTCATTCTGAGCATCTGCTCAATAATTCTCCAACAAAATAGAAAAGAAACTATGATATTTTTTTCATGATCAGCAAAAGGAAGGCGTTAGACAACAGCAACAACAGCAACAAAAGCATGTGAATCCCCATGAAGATAACAGACTGCTGTCTCCAGAAGAAGAGCAAAAATATTCTTGGGCAGAACAAGGTTAATATGATTTCAAACACCACACTTTTGTAACCCATGAAAGATCCAGCAGATACAGACAGAAGACATTACAACATTGATTCAGTCTTGTGGCACAAAAATGTTTGACACAAAGCCTACGTATATCACACCAAAACCATCACCAATAAAAATGAAACCTCACTAAATGCTTGTCAAATTCTGGATAAGGATATTTGGCTATAATCTCAGTAAGACAACATGGTCAAGAGCAAAAGAAGCGCCTAGAGCAATTAGTCTTACATTGGGAAACACTGCACAATATTCACACTACAAATGTCATGTGAAATGAAAAGAAAGTTGACAAAAAACAACATACTGTCATGACACAATGGATTCTATTGGACATTTTCACTATTACTGTCCAGTTAGAGTCTGAAAATCGGAGCAAAAACCTACATAGAAACCGGCAATGATAATGATTATTATTTATTAGTCTGTTACTGGTATATTATTTGATAATAAAAAAGCTGTAATGTATTGAGGGTAGATACACATACATAGATTATATAATCTTAATTGTCAGAATATGCAGCAGTGTTCTAAACAAGAGGAAAAGCCTTCGTAGCTGTTGCAGAACAACGAAATCCACGGTGGAGGGGGAAGGGGGATGGTTGTTTACCTGTACTTATATAATAATCCAAATGATATTTTTGCACACCGTTTTAAATGATTAATTATTGAAACAAACAAAACAAATTAAGCACTGAAAATGGAGCAATTTCACCTTAAGCAGCCTACACCGACCACCATTCCATTGTTTTATGATCGTAATAAAGATGCAACAAAGTTTCAAACTTTCCGTCTTCATCACAACGTTGTTGTCTCCAAAGATTGGCGGGAGTTGTTTACATGGAAAACATTGATATGCGCATGCGTCGTGCAACTTCAAATTTCGGCTCACGTGGCAAAGACCTGTAATTCAGATTTCTTACCTTATAATGTTCGGGGAAACTGTGCAGTATGTGATGGGGACTATGCACAAACCTGGTGGCCTCATTCATCAAGTGAATGCACGATTCTGATAGTAAAATGAGTTCAGGCCAAATAGCTGCCTTCGATTGAAATGATCGATACGTCCATCCTGCTGAATTCAGTACCCGTCAAAATATTCGAATGGATTCGTCATAACCTGTTACAATTAATCATCAAAATAAAATAGACTCTCAGAATTTGCAAAAAATGTCAATCTGTTTACCGGGTTACATAATTTTACTTTCTTTTCATCTTTTTCCCCCCACTGTTGTGTTTATTGATATGACTGAGTAAAGTCATGTTTGTAGGTCAGATTATCTTCTGTTTCTGTTTCCACTTACTTGTCAGCTGGGTTATGTATATAAAGAAAGGGAGTGAAAGAGATAGATAGATAGACAGATATATATATATATATATATATATATAGAGAGAGAGAGAGAGAGAGAGAGGGGTAAGAGGTGAGAGACGAACAGTTAGACAGGCAAACATATTAGACACACATTTATGGTTGCTTTTAAGATAAGTCAAATGTAAAAAAAAAAAACCAACTAAAAACTCTACAACATTCTGCAGAGAGGTCAGCCATTAACATAAAAGCCAAACATTGTGTTTAAGTTAGAGAGAAAGGAAAAAAAACAGAACAAAGAAGGATAATAGAGTTAAGAAGAAGAGAGATGTGGAGCACAAAAAAAGACCAAAAAACAAACCAACAACAACAATAATTCTAACTTAACCTTTAACCAGGACGTTTTATCTCATTTTCTTTCGAACGAAAATATTACGTGACTGATTCTGAGCAAGACTGGCAAAAGACCCACAAGAAGAGGGCGAGATGATACAAGTGTTGGAGCCCATTTCTGTTTTCTCAAATTTCCTCAGTGTTAAATGTCACTTTCTATGATTTCTGATTTTAGCGAGTTTACTCGGCCCCCTGACACCTCCCCCTCCCAACCCTTCTGTTCATGGAAATGGTCTGAACGTACAAGACAGTAAGTGCTTCCGAGTCAGGTGAAGAGCAACAAAGAGGCAAGGAACGGAGTGCATATTAACCATCCTTTCAGTTAATCTGTCAGTGATGCAGAAGTGAATGCCTCTCGGGTTATCGCACTGTGTGCATATCTCAGACAGTTTCTTTTGTTGTTGTTGACCTTGCATTGCACATGACATTCGGTTTCTTGTTGTGGTTATCACTGTTTACATAGTATTGTGCATCACTCCGTTTCTTTTGGCTGTTGTTGGTGGGTTTTTTCTTCTTCGTTTCATCGATTTCCATTATTCACATGGTCACTTTAACGTAAATGGACACACACTCTGTTCAGTTTTCCCCTAGATTCATCCAGGAAGTATGTAGTATCAGTCAGACTGTTATATCATTCCCACGTTGCTGTGCTGTGAGCGTTCTGCTGGCTGCTCCTGCTTCCACTCTCCCCGTGTCCTGTTGTGATCACCTCAAAGGTATCGGGAAAATTCACAATGTTTTTTGTTGTTTTTTTCCTTTCTTTCTTTCTTTTTCTTTTTTTTTTGTGGGGCCTCCATCCTCCTCTTTTTTCCCACATCTTTCTTTTTCTTCTTTCACAAACTCATATTTACCTTTCATGCACCATCTTCCACCACACACCTTAACTAATCACTTTCATTCTTTCCCCTATCGTCTGGCGCAGCAATTGCCCCAGTGTGTCTTGAGGCATGCATTTTAAGAATATTCGATGTCTGTGTACATTTGCCAGGGTTTTTTTGATGTTCTAGTGTTCTGATGTATGCATTCTAAACATGTATGACAAGTGATTACATCTGTCTGGGTTTATTGTTGCCCTAGTGTGAGTTGTTTGTTTGATATTGAAGCTTTTCTGCCATCCATCCTCTCTCTCTTCCTCCTCTATCTTAACCCAATATATAAACAAATAAATAAATAAATGAATAAAAGATAAGTCATCTGCATCATAACAATGGACCGACCTTATCTTTCCATTTAATGTTTACATTTGTTTACATTTCAGTGGTTTTGTTGACCTAGTGCATGTATGTAACAGTGTATGCGGAGTTGGAAGTGGCTGGGCACATCCTTTCCATTGAACACTCCCAGAAGGCGCCGTCCCTTGCTCAGTCGAAAGGTAAGGCGAAAGCGAACAAAGGATAGCTAGGAAGAGTGGTCATTGGAAAGGTTTAAAGTGGCAAGAAATTCACTCCCTTCCCAGCAAGGGAAAAAAGCCAATACTTGCCAGGGTATGCGTGTATGTGTGCGTGCATGTATATGCATATGCGTGTATGTTTTTGTGTGTTTGCGTGCATGCAAACAATTTATTTTATGAAATCTTACAAATGTTGCAATATCTAAGTTGATTGTCAAATATCATTGACAATGGTAATTTTGAATCAGTTTTCTTATATATACTGATGCACATTTTGGCAATCAGAAGAATATGATTGATTTGCATCAGTGTATGGTTCTGGGTCTTGTGTAGGACTGGTATACCAAACAAAACATCCGTTTCAGACAAAATTACTTTTACATTATATTCAATTAATATGTATTGACTAATATATTCCCAAAATACTTTGACAGGCGGACAATGAAAAAAGAAATGCTCAATATAATCAGTTTCTTCTGGGCAGTAGGAGCAACTTTGGTTGTCTTTCTTTCTTATTTTACACAACAGGATATTAGTAGGATAAATATTATGCAAGATTTTCCATTGCAATACTCTTAAACGTGTTTCTTTTGAACATAGACGGGGAATCTTCCATATTTTCTTATTCAGATCTACACCAAATTTATGATTCGAAAACCTGATGGCACATGGTATGGAGTAGTTGTTATTGCACAATACTAAAGTCTTTACAAGTGAGTAATTTCTTACCACAGAAAGGAGAAACATTTGACAGGTTGATGTCAGACCTCTCTTTTTCATTAATTACAGAGGTGAACTGTCGAACAGCAGCAACAACAACATTGTACTCTAATATTCTTGCTGGGGACTCTCCGATTTTCAAACATATGTCATTATAGGTAAAAATGCCATGAGTATTATACATGTCTTTTACATGTATTAACCCACCCCTGACCAAATCTGGAAAGAAAAGAACGTTTCCCTGATACTTTAAGTGTCTGTTGTTCCATAATAGGTTTAAATATGGTGTTTCACCTGCGTGCACATTAAGATCTAACCATGTTTGCAAAACCATCCTCCAAAACTGAGAATTAACCAAGTGCAAATACTTAAATACAGTACTCTTTACGTTTGTGAAAAAAACATATATTAAATACACCAAAATTAGCAAACATTTTCCTGGGTACATGAACCCATTTTTCGTGTTCTCCTGCACTACAAAGACGCACCACCCATTGCAAAAGAAACGCTGACTGTATTTGCCTAACATCAATCATCTTTACCCCCCCTGTTCAAAACCACTGCATACTACACTTCTCTTAACTTTCTCAAAAGCTTTTTTGTTGCAATTCTGTTTACGCCAAAGAAATCTAAAGAGTATTTGATTGATCGATGTAAGTACCTTTTCTGGAATAATGAAAGCCTGCATAATGTAAACAATCTGGGAAATAAGAAAAGTTTTTATTATGTTTATCTTTCCAATTAAACTTAAGTTTCTCTTTTCCCATGAATGAATAATTCTTTTGATATTCTCAATTCTGTACACCCAGTTCTCTTCTAAAGAGGACGCAGAAATATTGTTGGCGTAAAAAATGCCAAGAATTTTAATCTTTTTCCTCCAAAGAAATCCATAAAAAGTATCAGTACAATCTTTTTTACTTCCTAGCCACATTGCAACTGATTTATAGCGATTTATTTCAAGCCCTGAAAACCTAGAAAAATCTTGAAATATGTTTAACACGTGTAACATATCATGTTCATCCTGCAAAAATAAAGTAACATCATCTGCATACATAGCTATTTTCAATGGCGAGAACAAAAACTAACGGTGAAAAGGGACATCCTTGACGAATTCCCGATTCTACGAGAAAATACTCTGATATCCAACCACAGTATGTGACACAACTTTGAGTCTTAGCCATAATTACTTTTACCCATTGAATAAAGTCGCTACCAAAGCCAAATTTCTTAAATGCACTAATCATAAAATCCTTTGAAATTCTATCAAATGCCTGTGAATAATCTATACTCACCAATAAGCCAGGTTTATTTTCTACATTTAACTGTTCAACAACATCATCAATGAGTCTTAGTAATGTGGAAACTCGCTGACCTTTGATATAACCTACTTGATCAGTACTAACTAAATCATTAATTACTTGACTCAAGTGAATGGCCAAAGTCTTAGCTAAAGGTTTATAATCACTGTTTGTCAGTGAAATGGGTCGCCAGTTTTTTAAATTGTTTCTTGGCAGTTCTTTACCTTTGTGTATCGATGTAATTACTGCCTTTCTTTGTGTTGATGAAAGTGTTCCTTTTGTGAAAGAATAATTTAGTGACAGTGTTAGTAAGCCTTTTAAATGTAGCCAAAAAACCTTTAGAAACTCAACTGTGATTCCATCGCAGCCAGGAGAAGAGCCATCATTCAGGCATTTGAGGGCATTTAGCAGCTCATGTTCTGTCATTGCACCCTCACAATCCTTTTTTTGCGTCTCAGAGATGCGTGGAACATCAGTGTTGGCCAAACATCTGTCTATATTTTCGGAAATATCGTTAGAAGGTATTTTCTTTTTATATAATTGAGAAAAAAAGTGTTTTTGTACTTTCAGTATTTCCGATTGCTGGGTTACTAATACATTATTTTCGTTTAGAACCCCTGCCATCACTTTGGAATTTGCCTTTGATTTTTCCAACCCCAAAAAGTATTTAGAATTCTTCTCGCCATCTTCCACCCATTTCACTCTAGCTCTTACCTGTGCTGCCTGTACTTTATGTCTTTCCATTATTTCTATCTTCAAAGCTAACCGACTACGCTCATTCTGGAGTGGAACAGATTGTGGACTAGCTGCTAACTAAACATCAATTTCATTCAGCCTGCCATACAGCTTTCTTAATGCATTTTTGTTGTTTATACTTTTGAGTTTACTATAATTTACAGAGAAATCTTTTATTTTTAACTTTAATAGCTCCCATTCAACTTGATAATCCGATCCATCCTTAATGCCAGAAACCTGCTCTATAATCAATTCATTCATTTTATTAACGTATTCTATGTCTTTCAACAATGAGTTATTAAACTTCCACAGTCCCGGTCCTCTTTCAGTATTAGCTAACTTTATAGTAACAGTGCACCCTCTGTGATCAGTAGAGGGCAAAGAGTGAATTTCAGATTCCAGTGTTTTATCAAATAAATCCGAATTTGTTAGTACATAATCCAACCTTCTGGCGATGAAAGGATTCTTCTTGCACCATGTAAACTGTTTTTTCTTGTGGATGAAATAATCTCCAAACATCATATAAATCATTCTCTTTAATTTGATCATTGAATTTCTGAACGGTTGTTCCTGCATGTGGTTCCCCTGAAACAATGTCAAGGTCGTTATCTAAAACACAATTGAAATCACCACATATCAAAATTCCTTCGGAAGTAATGTTAGAAATAACATTTCCCAAGTCTTAAAAAAAAAAAAAAAAAAAAAAAAAAAAAAAAAAAATTCTGCATTGTTATTTGGAGAGTAAACATTTATAACTGCTATCTTCTTATCTAATATTTCTACTTCCACGGCCAGAATTCTTCTTGAATTATGCAAAATAGTATAGTTTTCAACATAATTTTTCCTAAACAAAACGATTTGTCCTGAGCTATGTGCAGTAAAGTCACTACAAGCAAACTTCCCTGCCCCCCATTCTTTTTCCCATTGTTTACTCACTTCTTGTGCTATGTGTGTTTCTTGCAGACATATAACATCGTATTTTTTATCCTTTAGATACCTAAACAATGATTTCCACTCTCGCCGTGTCCTGTTGTGATCACCTCAAAGGTATCGGGAAAATTCACAATGTTGATGGATTCACCACGTGGCCCAGTCATTCCAGATTTTGCAGCTATCAAAACAAAAGAGGCGAACAAGTCATTTCCTCTTCTCCAACAGTTTCTTTTCAATGTCAATCCATGGTATGAAGTTGTGAGTCACTGAAAGCGAACATTCATATCAACAGTTTGATCTGGATTAAGCTTAACATAGTGATTTCTAAAAGGAGGGACAACTCTTATCAATGTGCACAGACAGCAACAGAGGAAAAGGGTGAAATATTACTGGGAAAAGTGGCCACTCTGTGATTTGCTGGCTGTATCAAAGAAATGGACGAAGGACATACAGTACACAGGAAGGTCTACTTTAAAATCCAAACCATCCTTTTGCGAACTTCCATGCTCCCCCAGCAACATTGACTAGTCCTGCACCAACATCTTCCATCCAGCCTGTTTCTCTGTCCTCGACAATATCTTGCTTTGCCTTTTCCATTTCTTTTTTCTGGAGCTTCAGCCTTTCTTCTTCCATTTTTTTTGCATTTGCCTCCTGCAACTTCCGTTTTTCTTCTTTCTGTATTCTTTTAATTTCTTGTTCGAACCTGAGTCGTTCATGTTCTTTTTTCAGTTCTTTCAGCTCTTCTTCTTTTTGTCTGCGTGCTCTTTCTTCTTCTGCTTTTCTCTCAAATTCTTCACGTCTGCGTGCTTTTTCTTCTTCTGCTTTTCTCTCTTCTTCTTCACGTCTGCGTGCTCTTTCTTCTGCTTTTCTCTCTTCTTCTTCACGTCTGCGTGCTCTTTCTTCTGCTTTCCTCTCTTCTTCTTCTTTTATTTTCCTTTTGTCTTCAAGATCCTTCCGTTCTCTCTCAGCTTTTTCTCGTTTTTCTCTTTCTTCCCTTTCTTTTTCTTTCCTCTTTAGCTCTTCGATCTCTTTCAATGTCTTTTCTATCATTGCTTCGGTCTGTTCTTTCTTGGATTTCGTTTCTTCTAAACGCTTGCGAAGATCGTCAGCTTCTGCCTCTGCTTCTCTGTTTTCTTCTTCCATGACATCAAACAACTTTTTTAGTTTCGGATCTTTCATGATCTTCTCTTTGGTTCTGATGGTGACCCATTTCTCCAGCTTTTCATTGACGACATTTTGTACCTCGCAGGTGTAAGGAACTTCCCCGTTTTCTTTCCACATCTTATCCACCATCTCCAGCAGGTCATCAATCTGCTTCTGGTCTCGTTTTGTGTTGTCGAAAACGAGTACTCTCTTGCCGCACTCTTCCAAAACCTCTTTGAACGGTCCATCAGCTTCTTCCACAAGGCTTTGTAGAGTAATATTATTCTTCTCCATCTCATCTCCTTTAGTGAAGATAATGATGACGTGTTTGGTGACATTGGGATCAAACAGCTCTTTCAGTTTATAAAAGGTATCCCGTTCTTCGGGCGTGTACCGGACAGGCTGCAGGACATAGAGAATGGCGTGAAGCCCCGGATACATACTGGCTGAAGCCTTGATGATCTCATTGCCAATCTCCCCGTTTGTTTTCGTTGGATCAAAGAGGCCTGGAGTGTCTGCAATCTGCAACATAATTGTCAGAAATATATTGTTAATATCATTTTGTACCGATAAAACTCCCTCCCTGTGTGTGTGTGTGTGTGTGTGTGTGTGTGTGTGTGTGTGTGTGTGACTATCTCTCTCTCTCTCTAAATAGCTGGTTGTTGCTTCGTTGAAGACAGGCTTCTGGACTGAACGACCTCCCTGTAAGATCTGTTTCCAGAAACAACAGGCGTGTCCGTGTGACTATTTGATTCAGCAATTGTTGGTTTCCTTGTATTTTCTGAATGCTTGATGAAGACCCGCCGTTCAGATGCCTGTTGAGGTCAAAAGCTCTGCGGACTGTCGCGCTGATCTCTTCTGTAGCTCCCCTGTCGCTCCTGTTGTCTGTTTTCTCTTCCGGTCCACTGCATGCCTGTTCCTCTTCGTCCCCTCCAGTGACCGTGGTCTCCTCTTCCCTGTTCATCCTGAATGTCACTATCGTGCAAACTTTGCTGTGGAGGGCTGTACGGAGATCGGCGACCTTGCACAGTCTTCTCCCGACGGTGATGTGCTGTCTGGGGGCGTGGTCAGTTTTCTTCTAAGGCATCCCCATCTTCACTTAAGTCCTGGTACTTGTCTTTGTGCTGTTGGCTCCACTCTTCATGTCGTGCGTGTGGGCGCTGTCTGTTCTCAACGCGCAGTCGACCATTTCGGAAATAAGCAGTCTTGCCCTGCTCTCTGTAGAAATCTACCAGTTCACTTTGACGACTGGTCATTTCAGATGTCACCCGTATGCCACTGTATCGGAGTCTGTCTCTCAGCTTTTTGTCTTGCAGTATGGCCATTTTGTCTTTCCAGTGACAGAACTGTACAAGCAGTGGGCGGGCTTCTTTGTTGAACTGTGCACGACCCAACCTGAACGCTCGTTCGATGTCCGAGATCTGCCACTCCTCAGAATCAGCAGCGTGAAAGTTCATCACATCCACAATCTGTTTGATGCTTGTGTAATTTTCACCTGGTCGGATTTCCTCGATGCCGAAAAACTTCAAATTTCTTCGTTTTGTTTCTTTCTCTGTGTCGTCCACTTTCTTTTCTAATCTGTCCAGCCTTTGCAGTATACAGTCTCTGTCTTCCTTGAGTTCCTCTATGCTTTCCATGTTCTTCTGTGTTTTACTGTTCAGTTTTTCTAGACCTGCTTCAAATCGCAGGAAAAGTTCGTTCATGCACTTGAACTTTTCTTCCATAAATCTGCTGGCATTTGCCGAAGACATTTGTAGCCAGTTCATCATCTGTGTGAATTTCCAGTCCATGAGCTGAACCAAATCTGCATTGTTCCCTTCTGGTCCTGGGTTAGACTCAATATCCATGCCCAGCCGTATGAGAATAGCGCACAAACAGTGTGCCAGAGATCGCGACAGTCGCAATAGTTTGTTTCCGAGCATGTTCACTGAGTTCGCAACATTTGTAGAACATCAACTCCACTGACTGCTGATCTCCACGAAACCGTTTAAATGACGAAAATTTAAAATCAGCACATTCCAAAAGTACCAATCAGACAGCTAAAATTTTGTAATTAATCTTTCCTTTTCTTTATGAGTTTTCTTGTCAAATGTTAATGTTGTCAGCCCTTCCAGTCTTCAGTACGATGAAACAATTCGTTAGATCTGTATCAGCGGATTGGAAGCATGCCAGTTTGTCACAGGCCCAGTTTGTCACAGGCCCCAGTTTGTCACAGACCCAGTTTGTCACAGTGGGTAGACTACTTTGGTAGTCGTTGGGGGGATCTGAGGGCTGAAGAAACTGAAGTTCTCCTCCATGCTACCCTATCTTCGGCCTGCACCAAGAGGTCTGGCAGGGTCATGTCCGTCCACTCTTTGATGTTGTCGAACCAGCTCTTTCTTTGTCGTCCTCGCTTGCGCCCACCCTCGACTGTGTCCTGCATGGAAGCATGCCAGTTTGTCACACAGGCCCAGTTTGTCACAGGCCCAGTTTAGCAAGTAGTGTACCCACAGTGACAAACTGGGCCTGTGACAAACTGGGCAGCCCCCCAGCGGATTAACTGCACAAACCGCTCCACTGAACCATTCACATGAAACAGAAACTTTACATCCGCGCAGTTCCAAAAGTACACATCAGATATTATCAAAAAGTCACAATTACTCTTCTAGTGTCCTTATGCTCTTGCCTGCCAAATTTTAAAGATGTCAACGCTGGCAGTCCTCACGACGACGACGGCATCTACCAAGAGACAACGGGTTTGATCTGTCTCAGCGGCCATTGTCCGCGACAGTCCATTTCTGACAAAATTATTTAATGCTCTGTTCGATAAAGGACTGTACCCAAAAGAATGGTCTAGAGCTATTATCATTCCCATTTTTAAGAAAGGCGATATTGATAATGTTGATAATTATAGAGGGGTATCCCTGTTAAGTATCATTTCTAAGTGCTTTACAAAGGTGTTGAATAATCGATTATATAATTGGTTAGAAAATAACGAGATGATTACAGAAGGTCAAGCTGATTTCCGGAAAAGCTACTCAACTGTTGATCAGATTTTTAACCTGTATACTTGTGTTCAGAAATGCATGTGTCAAAATAAGAAATTATACGTTGCTTTCGTTGATTTTAGAAAAGCATTTGATTCTGTAAGACATGATAAGTTGTTACAACATTTAAGAAAACAGGGTGTATCTGGTAAATTCTTTAAGTCTTTGAAAGCGATGTATGATTCATTGTTAGCATGTGTCAGGGTTAATTCACAATATTCTGAATTTTTTGATTGTCCACTTGGTGTACGACAGGGATGTGTCATGAGCCCTACTTTATTTTGTACATTTATCAATCAGATTGCTGAACATATGTCTGTGTCAGGTAGACATGGGGTTCAGTTGATACCAGGTAGCATGGAACTGTTCATATTGCTTTTTGCCGATGATATTGCTTTATTATCAACAACTCCAATAGGACTTCAAAATCAGTTGAATATTCTTAAATCATGCTGTCAGGTGATGAAGTTGAAAATTAATGTGCAGAAGACAAAAATAATGGTGTTCAGAAAAGGCGGATTTTTAGGTAGGCATGAGAAGTGGTTTTCTGAAGATGAAGAAATAGAAGTAGTAAATGAATACTGTTATTTAGGGTATACATTCACATCAAAGATAAGTCCCAAAAAGGGGACTGAACATCTTGTTGTGAAAGGCAAAAGGGCAACCATGAGCCTTGTGTCATATGCAGTATTTTTCAAAATATTTGATGTAAAGGTACAGCCTGTTCTGTTGTATGGATCTGAAATTTGGGGTATGAATATACTAGAGAATGTAGAAAAAATTCATTTATTAGCATGTAAGCAATTCTTGGGAGCGCCAGTGAAAACACCAAACAAAGTGGTTTATGGTGATCTTGGTAGATATCCGTTATTTATAAACTCGTTATTAAATGTTATAAGGTACTGGTTGAGAATACTACAGATGGATCAAAATATATTGTCTTACATGGCTTATCAGATGTTGCTTGGATTAGATTTAAATGAAAAAACAGTGTTGGGCTTCTCAAGTTAGAGAAATATTATGTACAACAGGTTTTAATTTTGTGTGGTTGCAACAGGGTGTTGGTGATGTGAAAGGATTTCTTATTACTTTCAAGCAAAGACTTATAGATATCTTCATTCAAGAATGGTCGGGTACTATTAGTGATAGAGACAGATATTCATGCTACAGATCATTCAAAGTTGTATTTGAAAAAGAAAAATACATAACAAATGCTGATGAATATTGTTTCAGAGTGGCGTTGTCTCAGGCCCGATTTAATGTGCTTCCTTTAAATAACAATGTTAATAGGTACACTGAAAATGATGTTTTAAAGCATTGTCCTTTTTGCCAAGGAGAACTAGAAGATGAATACCATTTGTTGTTTGTTTGTTCTGTATATAATGATTTACGGACAAAATTTCTTCAAGACTGTTTAAACATGTCTCTTACTTCACTTCTCCGATCAAATAACAAGCAGAGAAATTTCCATGTATCAAAATTTATTTTCCATGCGATCAAAAGGAGAAATCATATACTCAGACCTAATTAAGTAGAATTAATGTCAAGTCCATGAATATTATGATATTGTGTCATCTGTTCAAGTGTTATAATTCCCCTTTCCATGCCCACCCCCAGTCCCCTGGTTTTGAATTGTGGTCCATGGCAAAAGTTCATTAAAACAATTTCGTTCGTTCGTTCGTTCGATCTCTCTCTCTCTCTCTCTCTCTCTCTCTCTCTATATATATATATATATATATTGTGTGTGTGTGTGTGTGTGTGTGTGTGTGTGTGTGTGTGTGTGTGTGTGTGTTATTCTGAAATAACGCACATAAATAAAAATTGTTTTGATAATAGAAAAAAACTTCCATCTCGATGAAAAATGCATCTGGTGACACACTTACTCGGAAAGTGATCCCTTTCTCATTCCTGGGACTCAGTTTGACTGTACACTCAGTGGTGCAAGCTTTCAAACCCATGGCGACAGGAAAGCACTTTCCCCCCATAATACTATTGGCTGTAGAACTCTTGCCACTTCCAGATTTCCCCACGATCAGTAAGCGATACTCCTTCTCTGGAAAAAAACACCAACAACACATTTAGATAAGAACAGCTGGGTTACTTGTATACGTTACTTAAGTTGAAGACAGACTGTATATGACAATACATAATATCAAGAGGCAGTGTGTGTGTGTGTGTGTGTGTGTGTGTGTGTGTGTGTGTGTGTGTGTGTGAGTGACACTGACACTGACACTGACACAGGTTTAATTGTGAAGGCCACCGGCCCATTGTGTGTGTGTGAGTGAGTGAGCATGTATTGCACTGAATGGTGATCAGCAAGAGTTTAGTGTGCATGGTCCATCAAAACAGCGAGATGTCATCACCTATTTCTCACATCGGCTTTCCTATCCACACTGTCCTCTTTTCACTTGTGCATTAAGCGGAGGCTTTATATTCTTAATAACGATTCTTACCAGCTATTCATTAAGCTGTTTGATTCACGAGTTCAACCAATTCTACAGTATGGGTCCGAATTATAGGGATAAGAGAAAGCCTCAGTTCATTGTGAGTCAGTTCACTTGTTTGCAGTTAAGAAGTATTTACGAGTAGATATGCATACATACAATGATCTTGTTTATTGTGAAACAGACAGATATCCTATGTATGTGAGTTCTGTAGCTAGCTGTATTCGTTACTGTTTCAAGTTAATTCAGATAGAAACATTTAGACTACTATACAAAGCGTATGAAATGTTATACGACGTAGATGTAAATGAAAAGAAAAACTGGGTTTCAATTGTTCGTATTTGTTTGTATGACAATGGTTTTGGTGACGTCTGGATAAACCAAGGTATTGGCAGTATGAATGGATTTATAAATGTCTTTCGTCAACGTTTGATTGACTGTAGGTGGCAGAACTGGAATGATCATTAATACAAGTGAACGATTTAATTTGTATAGGACATTTTGTAGTGCTCATGACCTTAAATATTATTTGCAAATGAACATGGATCGACAGTTAAAATATGTGACAAGATTTCGATTTGG
Source organism: Babylonia areolata (assembly GCF_041734735.1). Lineage (NCBI taxonomy): Eukaryota > Metazoa > Mollusca > Gastropoda > Neogastropoda > Buccinidae > Babylonia > Babylonia areolata. Next base: position 4,219,478 of record NC_134899.1, read on the forward strand.
CCTTTCCAACTTGAACGTACACCTATTTAGATATAAGTCATGTAGTGATTATGAACTGTTATATCCACTGTGCAGAACATCAAAAGGAGATGATGTGCACTTCACTCTCTGTTGTCCAAAACGTAGCGATATTAGAGCTGAACTTATTACTCTTAAATAGTACAGAGATCATTGTCTGTTCAATCTGAGTTTGTTGAGGTCACGCACAAAACTTGATGTTTTACGTAATCTCTCTCTATTCTTGTACAAGACTTTCAGAGTTAAAGATAATTATAGCCGTTTCATAGTCTTGTTTTCATTGTTTATTTATCCTCATATTGTGTTTATTGTTCAAATACCCCTTCATGAGGGGCTATGGCCTATATGAATTCATTCATCCATTCAACCATTCATTCATTCTGTCTCTCTCTGTCTCTCTGTCTCTGCCTCTCTCCCCGTGGTCATACGGCGGCGCTGTTTACAGACCCATGGCATCACATTTCCCTCCCCCTGTGAACCACCTTGCCTTCCCGCCACTTATGTGGAGAGGAAGTTGGTTACAGCAACGCACTGTGGAGTGCAGAGAGCAAGATGAGACACCGAAAGGATATCTTGGTCATCCACTGCATCCGTGCTAATCCTCCAGTCGTCTCGACTTAGTCTTGCCACTGGAAATTGGTGAACCCGGACGAGAGAGTGAGGTCGACGTTGCGCAGCTCCTCTTCACTTTAAACAAACGCATCGCGCAAGTCATCAGTCATCCAAAATGACCTTTCATCCTTCATCATTTCATCACCCCCAAGTCCTGTGGCGACAGGCGAGCGACGAAACGACAGGTGTGGGTACACTGGCAGTCGCAGTCGCAGACCTGCACGCAGGCGGCTCAGGCCATAGGGTCGTTCTTCGTCGACAGGAGCAGCGATGGAGCTCGGCAGCCGTCTGAGCGTCTGAGCAGCCCTCTTTAGGAATGCACTGCTCACCTCCCTGGCATGAGGAAGGGGCTAGAAAAGGTACCCTAAAAATTGCCTGCTCCATATCACCCTGGCCAGCATACCGCGGCTGGCGGGGACCCTACATCAGCGGTCGAAACAACAAGAAAGAAAAGAAAAAACAAGGATCGTTCCTCTCACCATTGGTGCTTGGAACATAAGGACTCTCCTGGACAGAGATAACGCGGACAGACCCCAAAGGAGAACGGCACTAGTTGCATCCGTACTCGCCAGATGCAACATTGACATCGCAGCCTTGAGTGAGACTTGGCTTGCAGGCGAAGGCGAGCTCTGTGAACGGGGATCTGGTTACACCTTCTTCTGGAGTGGACGAGGAAGCGAAGAGCGACGTGAGGCTGGCGTTGGTTTTGCAGTAAAAACAGCACTTGTCAGCAAGCTAGCTGGAATCCCAAAGGGAGTCAACGATAGGCTTATGACCATGAAACTCCCACTGGTATCTGGCCAGAAGCACCTCACCATTGTCAGTGTCTACGCCCCAACCATGACCAACCCGGATGAAGTGAAGGCGGAGTTCTACGAGGACCTTCACTCTGTCATTGCTGCTATCCCTAAAGCAGACAAGCTCATCATTCTTGGGGACTTCAATGCTAGAGTTGGCTCTGACTACATCTCCTGGGATGGAGTGATTGGAAAGCACGGTGTGGGCCACTGCAACCCAAATGGATTGCTTTTGCTTCAGACTTGTGCAGAGCACGAACTGCTGATAACCAACACAGTTTTCTGCCTCCCTACCCGCAACAGGACGTCATGGATGCACCCTCGCTCAAAGCATTGGCATCTCATCGATTACGTCATCGTCAGGAAAAGGGATAGGCAAGATGTACGTGTAACAAAGACCATGTGCGGCGCCGAGTGTTGGACAGACCATTGCCCTGTAGTCTCGAAGCTGAATATTCGAATCCAGCCCAAGAGACGCCCCCAAGGCCAGAAGGCTCCAAAACGGCTCAACATTGCTAAGCTGAATAACATCACCATCAAACAGTCCTTTGTGGAGCTGCTGGAAGATCGTCTGGAATCCGCCTCTCTGGACAATCAGAATGTGGAGTCTGACTGGAGGACCCTGCGTCAGCTGATCTATAGTACAGCTTCAGAGACCCTGGGACCCATGACCAGAAAGCACAAAGACTGGTTTGATGAAAACTGTGATGAAATCAAGCAGCTTCTGGATGAGAAACGCCGTCTGCATCAAGCCTACCTGAGCAACCCAAAATCCACATCAAAAAAGGATGCGTACGATGCCATCCGCAGGACTTTTCAGCTGTGACAAAGCTGATGAGATCCAGGTATATGCTGACAGGCACGATATGAAGAGGTTCTATGATGCCTTAAAAGAAGACTACGGCCCCACACCCTCAGGATCATCCCCCCTCCTCAGTGCAGATGGGAATACCTTGATCACCGAGAAGGAGAACATTCTCGAACGCTGGGCTGAGCACTTCAACAGTGTCTTAAATCGCCGTTCCTCCATAAATGATGAAGCCAGAGACCGTCTCCCACAAGTCCCCATTAACGAAGCACTGGACGATCCGCCAACACTTCTTGAGACCCAGAAAGCAAGCCGTCTGCTATCCAGTGGCAAAGCACCTGGCTCAGACTCCATACCAGCAGAGGTCTACAAGGATGGAGGCACTGTGCTGACTGAGAAGCTCCATCAGCTGTACTCACTCATGTGGAAAGAAGAGACGATCCCCCAGGATTTCAAAGATGCATCTATCATTCACTTGTACAAGCGAAAGGGGAACCGGCAAGCCTGTGATAACCATCGGGGCATTTCCTTGCTCTCCATCGCAGGCAAGATACTTGCCAGGATCCTACTAAACCGCCTCACAGCACACCTTGATCAAGGTCATTTGCCTGAGAGCCAATGTGGATTCCGGAAAGAGCGCGGAACCACCGACATGGTGTTTGCTGCAAGGCAGCTGCAAGAGAAATGTCAGGAGCAAAATGCTGATCTGTTCTCCACCAATGTCGACCTCACTAAGGCCTTCGACACCGTGAGTAGAGAGGGACTGTGGAAGATCATGGCCAAGTACGGATGCCCTCGGAAATTTATTTCCTTGGTCAGCCAATTCCATGAAGGCATGCAAGCTCGAGTCCAGGACAAAGGCGAAACATCTGCTCCTTTTGCTGTCACAAATGGTGTCAAGCAAGGCTGCGTCCTGGCTCCAACGCTGTTCAGCCTCATGTTCTCTGCAATGCTTACTGATGCCTTCAGAGATGGCGATGTTGGAATCGGCCTAAAGTACCGAACAGATGGCAAGTTGTTTAACCTCAGAAGGCTTCAAGCAAAAACGAAGGTCATGACAGACATCATCAGAGACTTTTTGTTTGCTGATGATTGTGCCCTCAACGCTGGATCTGAAGCTGACATGCAACTCAGCGTCGACAAGTTTGCCACTGCCAGCAGGAACTTCGGCCTTACCATCAGCACGAGGAAAACTGAAGTTCTCCATCAGCCAGCCCCAGGGAAACCCTACGTTGAGCCCAACATCACAATCAACGGTCAGAGACTCAGTGCGGTTGAGCGGTTCACATACCTTGGCAGCACACTGTCACGAAATGCAACCATCGACGATGAAGTGAACGTCAGGATTGCAAGAGCAAGCGCAACTTTTGGCAGACTCAGTGCAAATGTCTGGAACAGAAGAGGCATTAGTCTTGAGACCAAGCTAAAGGTCTACAGAGCAGTAGTTCTCCCCACACTACTGTACGCCTGCGAAACTTGGACAGTGTACCAACGACATGCCAAGAAGCTGAACCACTTCCACACAACATGCCTCAGGAAGCTACTGAACATCAAGTGGCAAGACAGGACCCCAGATACAGAGGTGCTCGCAAAAGCCACCCTTCCCAGCATCTTCACCATCCTGATGCAGTCCAGCTTCGCTGGGCTGGACACGTGGCGCGCATGCCAGACCATCGGCTGCCCAAAAGGCTCTTCTATGGCGAGCTGCAACAAGGGAAGAGATCACACGGAGGTCAGAAGAAGCACTTCAGAGATACTCTGAAAGTCTCTCTTAAAGCGTTTGATATCAACCCTGACTCCTGGGAGGAATCTGCAGTGTACCGTGACAAATGGCGCACTGCTGTGCACAAAGGCGCCAAGTTGTGCGAGGCCAACAGGACTGCTGCAGCTGTTCAGAAGAGGCAGCCCAGAAAGTCACGGGCAAACAAGCTCCCTGACAATGATATGCCTGTCTTTGTCTGCCCCAGCTGTCAGCGAACATTTCGTGCGCAGATTGGACTAATCAGCCATCTGCGCATTCACAGATAGATTCATGAGCATCCTCCCCCCACCCCACCACCACCCTCCCCCCATCCCCCAGCTGGATGACAACGATGGTCATCATCGATCTCGATGGACACACCATCAAATCAGTTGATGCAGGAATGTCTTGGAGAGCTGCTTGGATTTGCTGCTGCAGCACGTCCTTGGTGATGGGGAGGCGGCAGATGTTCAGCTTCCTAGGGGGTTTCTGCCTGGCTGGTTGGAGCTTGTGTGCAAGTCTGATGTTCATCTTGCTGCGTACCAGGCAATGGTCTGACCAACAGACTTCTCCTCTCATGCAGCATGTATTGGAAACATCACCTCTGTCCCTCTGCCGGACAATCACATAGTCCAGCATGTGCCACTGCTTGGAGCGGGGTTGCATCCATGTGTTCTTGTACTTGTCCGCTTGTTGGAAGAGGGTGTTGGTGATGGTCAGTCCATGCTGCGCACAGAGCGCGAGCAAAAGCAGTCCGTTGGAGTTGCACTTGCCGGTGCCGTGCTGTCCTAGGACTTTTGGCCACGAGGAGAAGGATCCCCAAGGATGATCAGCCTGTCCTTTCTGTCTACCGCTAAAATGGTACAGCTGAGCTCCTCATAGAAAGCTTCTTTGATGTCGTCAGGGTTGGTCATTGTCGGGGCATAGCAGCTGATGACTGTGGAGAAGCGATCCTCGGACAGCTTCAGACGGAGGGTCATCAGCCTATCGTTTATTCCACGTGGAAGGCTGTCAAGCTGTCGTGCAAGTTTGGTTCGTATGGCAAAGCCCACGCCTGAGGTTCTTGAGGTGCCATCTGGCTTCCCAATCCAGTAGAAGGTGTAGCCCCCTCCAACTTCCTCCAGTTGGGTTTCACCTGCATACCTGGTTTCGCTCAGGGCTGCTATGTCCACCTGGTAGCAATGAGCGCTGTACGCCTTTCTGGTCTGTCATCTCTGTCTAAAAGGGTGCGAACATTCCAGGCACCCAGAGTCAGGGCATGACTCCTGGTTCTTTTCTTCTGTTGTTTTCGACCGCTATTGTTGGATGTCCAAGTAGGTGCGGTTTCCTACTTGGTACTAGGCGAGGCAGGCTTTGTTAGGGATCCTTTTATCTCCCCTTCCCCATGTGGGGAGAGCAGTGCTGTCCCTAAAAATGGCTGCTCTGACACTGTGGGAGGATACGGGCGCCGCATCTGCCCCAGTCTACGGCGGACGACCATCACCCCACAGCCACCTGCGTGCAGAGTCGTGACTAGGAACTGCCAGCAGTATCCTCTGCCTGTCCCCGTTACCACATGTCCATCGCCCACAGGGCTTGGGAAAGCTGGGTGTTGAAGGGCTAGCTCATCGTTCCAACATTAGCCTGGTTGCCTGACCAGCACAGGTGACTTTTTTTTTTAGTGAAGAGGAGTTGTGTAGTCCCTTCCCCACTCTTTTTTTTTTCAGAGTTCCGTCTCCTAGGAGGACTTCCAGCCAAGGATAAGAGCTGCCCCTGCCCTTTGGTCATCCTCTTCCGCCTTCACAGCCGTTGGGAAAGGTTTCCTCCTCCGCCTGGTCCGTCGTTGGGAGACTTCACATGCGGCAGGTAGTACTGGGTTACATGGTACCAGTAGCAAGGGCTATGCCCCTGACCTGACGCCGCGCATTACCTCAACACAAACCGCATCAATGTATCTTTTATCGCCTCCTGCCAGCATGGCAGACCTTGAGCATCAGCTTTCACCAGACTGTAGGTCAAAATTTCCCCAATATGAAGGCCGTGCAAGGTTCTTTCTTAAAACCATGGCGTAATTTTGACCCAGTATGTACGCCACACATGAATTATATAGTTTTACTTGATTAAAACCACTTTTACTCTACAGAAGTTCACTATCACTCAGAAACAAAACAGACGAACTTTCGGCCAGCATTTTATCCTGCTCCGATTTTAAAACGTGTAGTTTAATGTGTTTTACAGAAACGTGGCGAAACAGTTTTATTGCTGATGAACAAGTGTCTTTAGATGGTTCTAGTTTATTCAGGGGGGGATAGGACTGAGGATGCGGGGAAGAAGGGGGAGGTGGGGTGTGTGTTTTTATCAACAAACAATGGTGTTTTTGTCATCCAAACAATATCACTATCACACACAAGGAATGTTCACCTGTGGTAGAGTTCATGACCCTTGGAATTAGGCCATACTACTTGCCACGGGAATTTTCTCACGAGCGACTGACAGTTGTGTATATTCACCTCAAAGCCAGTGCGAGTGAAGCAGAGAACGCAATTGCCAGCCACGATCTTGAGGCAAAGGCACCTGACTCTTTGAAACTTTTAACCGGGGATTTTAATCACTGCTCTCTTAAAAAGACACTTCCAAATTTTTACCAGAATGTTACTGTCCCAACCCGCGAGAACAAGACAATTGATTTGTTTTATTCTAATGTACCAGATTCTTACTCTTCTGTACAGCTGCCGCCCCTTGGACGTTCTAACCACAGCCTAACCTATCTGTTGCCACGTTACAGACCTTTAGTTAACTCTCTCCATACGAACGGCGAAAGAGACGACGTTAACAGCGTTTCACCCCAATTACCATCATCAAAATATTGCAAGCGGAAGGCTCTTATACTGAAGAGGTGAATGTTGACAAAGAATACCACAATTCTGACGACGGAAGCTAAAGGTTGAGTCATTCAGACACCCACTGGACATCCAAGGGGTCTGTGTAGAGGAGAAGAAAGGACTGGCCGTACAGAGTGAGTTAAACGTTAGCCGCCTGTAAAAGTGTCAGTGCGTGACCTTTAGAGGCTGTTTTGAGTGCACAGACTGGAATGTGTTTGTTGAGGCCACGGACAATGTATGTGAATTAGCAGATACAGTTACAGAATACATCAAGTTTTGTGAAGATTGTGTCGTTCCAGCTAGAGATGTTAAAATTTCTGCCAATAACAAACCCTGGATTTCGAAACAGATCAAAGGTACTCTTAATGCTAAGAAAAGTGGTTTTAAGGGAGGGATAAAAGAAGAGATTAGGGAAGCACAAAGACAGGTTAAGAAAGACTTGCCAGAGGGCAGAGAAAACTATCAAGCGGAAGATGGAAAACAAATTACTCAGCAGCAACATGAAAGGGGTGTGGGAAGGGATGAAACTAATGAGTGGATACAAAGGTAGAAAGGGTGGGAAAGAAACGGTTTTATCATCATTGGAAGAAGAAGCAAACAAACTGAATAACTTTTATGCTCGTTTTGATTGTCACGATTTTAGCACAGAAAGACAAGATTTAATTCATATTTTAGATGTTAAGAAGGACGAATGCATTGTTGTCTCTGAAGAGGAAGTGTTTTCACAATTAAAAAGAGTAAAACCAAACAAAGTACCTGGTCCGGATATGATCCGAACAAATACTGTGCAGCTCAACTCTACCAGATTTTAACAATTATTTTTTAATCAGTCTCTTAGTGAGTGCAAAATACCATCTATCTGGAAAACTTCCTGCATTATACCTGTACCCATGAAAACACATGTTTCATGTATGAATGACCTCCGTCCAGTAGCACTGACTGTAGCTTGATGAAGCCTTATGAACACGAAAGTGTGTCTTCACAAGTGACTGAGAACCTTCATGTTTTTGACTTTTTGCATTCATTATCAGTTGTTTCGCTTGTCGGTTTAACGACTTCTCTTTTACGAAGTCCTTTATGTGATTTCCTGTAATTGTATTTAGATTTTTTTTGTCTTTTTTTTTTCCAAATTTTACCCACATTTCACCCTCATTTGCCCAGTTTTCCCCAACCCTCCATTCATTCACATCTCCCACCCCTTCTAACCGATAATATTCAAATGTGTTTATAAATACTTTAACAAAATGTCTTCAATCACCGATTTGTGTGACGGGACATTAAACAAAATTCCTCCTGACATCTGCTGTGATGAAAGTTTTTGAGAGAGTGATACTTGTCTACTTACAGGAGTCTGTCAAACCATTTTTAGATCCCTTGCAATTTGCATACAGGAGGAACAGATGTACGGATGATGCAATACTTTTGTCTTGAACAAAATCTGTAAACACCTAGACAAATCAAATACCTGTGTCCGCCTGATGTCCTTTGATTTTTCTAGTGCTTTTAATACAATTCAACCTCACCTCTTAGCAAAAAAGCTGATGCACATGGGACTCGCTTTACCGACGATTTTATGGGTTTTAGACTATCTTACTAAAAGGCCTCAGTTTGTAAAATTAAATGATTTTATGTCTACTGTTTCCTTCACAAACACAGGTGCACCACAAGGCACAGTGCTCTCGCCTTTTCTTTTTACCTTGTATACGGCTGAATGCAGAAGTCTGACCAATTCGTGTCCCCTCGTTAAGTTTGCAGATGATTCCGCACTGACAGGACTTATTACTGATGACGATGACGCTGACTACCGAAGATAAATTGACAGGTTTGTGAACTGGTGTGAAGAAAATTTCCTTGAATTGAATGTTGGCAAAACGAAAGATCTTGTAATCGACTTCAGAAAAAAGAAATCACGTTTAAGTAACATCATCACAAAAAATGAAGTAGTCGAACAAGTAGATTCAAACAAATATCTTGGTGTGATTATCGACAATAAGCTGTCTTGGAATGAAAACTCAACTGCACTCATTAAAAAGAGCAACAGTCGCATGTACTGTCTTAGAAAAATGAAATCTTTTAATGTATGCAAGCAGATGCTCCAAATGTTTTACACATCTGTTGTCTGTAGTGTTTTAACATATGGAGCCGTGTGCTGGGGGGTAAACTTGACCAAACATGACAAAGACAGGTTGGAAAAAAGTCATTAGGAAAGCGGGTGGGGTGGTGGGTATAAGACAAGACACCTTTAGTGACATGCACAATAAAAAACTGACTGACAGACTAATAACAAATTTGACCGACGAAAGACACCCACTACATGATGACATTAATAGCAGATGGTCAGACATAAGTGGTAGGTTCAGAGTGGTAGGTTCAGAGCTCCACGCTGAAGAACATCTCGCTTCATTCATTCATTCATCCCTACAGCCATTCGCGCACACAATCAAAACATCCAATACACTAACTCATGAGTGACCCCGCCCCCCAGCCCCCAAGCCCCCTCGCCACAGCAACACCTGAACTTCACCAGCAGACGAGTGCATGGGAGCAGACATTATGCGTGCATGTGGGACTGAGCAGGTGAGCACGGGCAAGCATTTCTGTGTATGTGTGTGATCAGAAGCGATTTTTAAATATTTTCTTATTTTACTTGGATTTCATGTATCTTAATGTTAATGTACTAATTTTATTGGCGTGACATTTGTTATGTGCATGCATACGTGCCTACACCCATGTGTGTGTGTGTGTGTGTGTGTGTGTGTGTGTGTTTGCATTTTACTTATATATACGATTTATTCCCTTGATGTTTTTATTAATGTGTTATTGTATAATACCTTATGGTGTTAACGCGCGCGCGCGCGCGCGTGTGTGTGTGTGTGTGCATGGGTGTGTGTGTGTGTGTGTGCGCATGCGCGCATGTCATTTTTAGTAAAAAAATAATATCTGAGTACATTTTTACCCAGTGTTTACGGCGAAGGTTAACTTTACAGCCAATGTGATGTAAAGTGTATGGATCCATCCTCTTGTTTTGACACCTCCTGGAAACTGAACTCTTTGCCTTTTGCCTTCAGAAAGTTGTTTGAGTCAAGAATGCGAGATCGACGAAATAGATAAAAATCAATATTAAATATCTATTCAACTTAGAGTTATAAATCACAGATTTTTTTTAAAAGGTTCTTTTTATTGTGTGAAACATTTCTGTTGGTGGGTGTTTTAATCCAGACTGTTGGTGACTTGATGTATTGGCTGTCTCACTCCTACAATATTAATTTTTATCATAATCTGATATGTGTGTGGAAAATGTGAATAATCAGAATAAATGACACAAACCTTTCTTCGCTGCTGCCATGTTGGAGGTTTCTTGATCCTGTCAATGCCCAACAAAAGTTACAGAGGAGGAATGTGCAAGTGGCATGAAAGCACATCAACACCACTACTGCAGCTGAATACGTGACACTGTGTGCACAGGAGTAGCTGGAGTTCTGAGCGGCGAGGTCTGAAAGGGACGGGATATAATAATAATATTATACCCAGCACGGGGCTGTCTTCTTTTATTCCTGTGTGACGAGTTTAAACATGCCTGACTTGTGAGCGGGAATGACGTGCCCTGGTGCTCAAATTACTGAGTGGGCTGATTATAAATTCTCAGACGCGGGTGTATGATAGACCGTCGTCTTAAGCATGTGTGGGACATGCCTGTATTCCATGCATGGGGCAGGGTGTAGATTGCACCACGGCACCCATGTCTCTTTCTCTGTAAAGCTGGGGGGGGTTATTGCATCCTTTATCCCCCCAAACCCTTTCAACACACAGTTGTCCTCCAGACCCACTACCCCCCCCCCCCCAACCCCTCCACACACACTCTCTTGTGCTCCCTTCCCTTCCTCCACACACAAACACACCACAACGCATAAGCTGTGACAGAATATGTGGTGGTGGGAAAAAAGGGTGACAAGTGAGAGGTGAAGTGGAGACGGGGGAGGCGCGTGATTAATGCACAGGGTTTTCTTCTGGAGACCTCCACCACCCTCCCACCTTCCCCGCCTGCTTTGACCCTTCTTTTCTTTACCCCTCAACGCGGTGTTTCTCACAAAACCTGTTTCCGAGAATCATTTGACAGCCACGTATTCCTGAGAAAACAAGCAGTGTCAAAGTTCTGCACTACACCTCCCCTACCACCCCGCTGCAGAACAGCAGAGCTAAACTTTGTTGTGTAGAGCATTTGTGGCTGCACCTTTGGGTTGCAAAGGGTTGTGGTGACATGCTGTGTGCATTCATACTCCCCCCCTCCACCCCTCGCCCCCTCTCTCACACACACACATAAATTGCCAGGGACAGCACTCACATGTTGCTAAGCACATACTGCACGCGTCTCATTGTCTCCGTTTATTCCCTACTTCAACTTTTTTAAATGTTGTGAGCTTTAGTGTTTACTCCTTTATATTCACAAACGTAACCAACAAACTACTCAAATCCACTCAAACTAGCTCCCCCGCCCTTCTCCCAGTCTTCCTTCAGAAGACTCTCAATCCACTTGAATAGTATGGTGGGGCCATTTTCACTTCCCCACACCCCAACACCGCCTACACCGCTCTTTTGTGGCAGATGTTGAGAAGTGTATATTACGTTTTGGCTACCTCTTGAAGCAGAAGCTGAAACATAAATTTGGTGTCTGTTCGTAATTTTGTTTTGAACAGTTTTCCTATCTGTGATAAGATCCGGTATGAAAGGGCATATGATCACTGAAATAAACTGTTTCCCTTCTTTTTCTTTTATCCTCTCTGTCAAGGCTAAAACTGTCCTTTGTCTATCAGAAGAATTAAACATTCGTATTCGTACTATACCCTAGACGGGCGCAAGAGCCGAGTGGTTAAAGCGTTGGACTTTCAATCTGAGGGTCCCGGGTTTGAATCTCAGTAACGGCGCCTGGTGGGTAAAGGGTGGAGATTTTTACTATCTCCCAGGTCAACATATGTGCAGGCCTGCTAGTGCCTGAACGCCCTTCGTGGTATATGCAAGCAGAAGATCAAATACGCACGTTAAAGATCCTGTAATCCATGGCAGCGTTCGGTGGGTTATGGAAACAAGAACATACCCAGCATGCACGCCCCCGAAAGCGGAGTATGGCTGCCTACATGGCGGGGTAAAAACGGTCATACACGTAAAAGCCCACTCGTGTGCATACGAGTGAACGTGGGAGTTGCAGCTCCACGAACGCAGAAGAAGAAGAAGAAGTACTATACCCTAGCTGCAAAACAAGAGGAACTTTTCATGTGAAAACCAAACCAAACCAATCCAAACAACAAACAAACAAACAAACAACAACAACAAACCAAGCAGCCAAGCAGCCAGCTCGTCCATCAGCCAACAAGCAGTCACTCAGCAACCAGACAACAGATAGTCAGCCACACTCTGAAGCCATTTATTCTAATAGTGTCACTGCAACATCGACAAGCACATAGAAAGTCTTTTTGTCATACATCTCTGAGGTCCCTTTGCACTGTCTTTTTGGTATTGTCATACAAAGCCTCTATTGTTTACTGGATGATTTCAGAATTGTTCAGGTGAGCCATATGAAGCTGGTGCTTTTCATCAAGGAGACCGTGACATTTTTTCGTCGTTTTCATTGAACCAGTCCTGCTTACTAGTGACCACACCGCTTATTTTGCTGGTCGTACACTGTATCTCTGAAGGCTGACCAGTCTCTGTTTATATTCTTTTGAGTCTGGGGTCAACGAAGCGAGTTTACTGTCTGTGGAGTCCGCTAAGGACTATGGTCTGGATGTCTCTCAGCTTGTAGACATTGAGGCGTTTTGTTGGTTCTATTCCTTGTGGTGGGCTGAATATTAAGTTTCAACTTGGAGACCAGCAGTCTGTGGCAGGTCCAGCGGTCTGCGCCACACATGGCTTTGGTGTCCCTCACTTCTTGTCTATCCAGCTGCCTCACGATGACGGAGACGAGCTGATTGGAGAGGTTGGAGGGATGGTGCATTCATGGCGTCTTGTTGTGGATGAGGCAGCTGGAAGACGGTGCTGGTGATCAGAAAGTCAAAAGCCGCACAGGTCTCGAGTAGCAGCTGTCCGTTGCTGGTGCATTTACCAATGCCGTGTCTCGGCAGCACACCTTAACAGGCTGCCCTATCTGCACCAACACTTGCGTTGAAGTTAATAATGAGAGGCTTGTCCGCCCTGTGTGTGGCCTCGATGGCTGCTCAGGTCCTCAGAGATACTCTATGACATCGACCGGGTAGTCATGGTGGGGACGAAAACACTGATGGCTTCAAAGCGTTTCCTGGGCAGGGGAAGGCGGACGACCCTCAGTGTGGCTGTACATGGAGGATTGGAGGTGGACGTCTGGCATGTGCCACTGAAAATAACAATGAACAATGGCTACTGATGATGGGGCAGAAAAACAACAACAACCAAGCTCTAAAGTATATTTGTAATGCTTTCCAAAAAACAATTTTCTTTTTTTACGTCAGTGTGACACACCCGTTCAAGAAATCCAGTCATGTTTATAGCCCAGCCGACCGCAAACTGGCCGTTTCAGGGCTACTCACCTGTCAGTTCTTAATTCCAGTGCAAGAGAATTTGGGTGATCTCCAGGGAGATACAGGGCAACCGTCTACACTTAACTCCATTCGTTTCCATTAGCTGCTGTGTGCACATGTCAAATGATCAGGGAAGGGTCAAGCCCGGAATTTCCTTTTTAGGAATGCCCTGGTTTGTTGCAGTGTACCTTTTTATTTGTCTGTGTGCTAGCTGAATTGGTAACATAATCAGTATTGACTTGAAGTTGTGTACCCTTATCGTAGCAAACTCAGGTTCAGTTTAGTTCAGTAATTTATGGAAGCCCCACTGCGTTCGGAAAAATCCATATACGCTACACATCTACCAGGCCTGCAGCATAATCCAGCGAACTTAGTCCTTGAGTGCATGCAAACATATTTGTGTGTATATCTGAGTGGATTTCTTCTACAGCATCTTGCCAGAGGTCAAGCCTTCAGTTGCCGTAGGGTCTGTTTCAGTGCGCCAAGTGCGTGCTGCACACAGGACCATGCTTTATCGTCTCATCCGAATGACTAGACGCTCTGTTTGATTTTTACAGTCAAACGTGGGAGAAAGTGCGAGAGCGGGAATCAAACCCAGACCCTCACGGACACTGTATTGGCAGATGAGCGTCTTAACCATTCTGCCATCTTCCTCCGTATTAGAGCCAAAGAGAGAGAGAGAGAGAGAGAGAGAGATGAGGGAGACGGAAACAGCGACACAGAGAACTAAGTACAATGCGAGATTTCTTACAGTCAGATGACGCCATCAATGAAACAAAATTCAAACAAAGGCGTTCATAATATTTCTTTGAAATAACTTTTATAAGAATATTATGCAGTACAGGACACTTCAGAACAAAATGCATTTAATCTTCAGTTGACTCTTTGCACAAAGGGCATAGCTTCTCTATATGATTAACATTTTTATAGCGATACCTGTGAAATCGATTTCAGAAATACAAAATTTCAGAAATACCAAATCTAAATCATGTTAATATGAATCGTAAGTGTCTGTCAATATTAAGCAAACGATAATTCTAAACTAAACGTGTGGAAGTATAAGGTCTGTAGGAACAGAATCGATCACTTGATTGGACATGACTTTCCCAGCTTTGCCATCTACAGTCTATTAAGCGTTGACGAAAAGATTTCAAAAACACATTCTTATCACCGACTCCTTGATATTCCCATACAAATCAAATCCCAATTCACAAAGACAAATTCGTATATTTGAAGCCCAGTTTCTTTTTCCTCTAAAATCTAAATCATACAACACATCATAGAATTTCCGTGCTAATCTATCTTCGTTCATCTTTAATAGTTTCAGCCAGTATCGAACACATCTCACAGCAGAATATATATAGACTGGATATGTATTCGTCTCACATTATACTAAATAGTTTGGTGTTCACATTTGAACTCCTAGAAACCTTTTAAGCCCAAACATCCGAACCGATTCACATTGTAAAGTAGCATTGAAGATAATGAAAGCTAAACGGGAACACGAAACCCCCCCCCAAAAAAAACCTCAAAACTGTAAAAGCAACCCAAAGTGTTTTTGGAAATACGTTAGAGCAAAGTTGAACATGACCACAGGTATCAGTCCTAGAAACCTTTTAAGCCCAAACATCTGAACCGATTCACATTGTAAAGTAGCATTGAAGATAATGAAAGCTAAACGGGAACACGAAAAAAAAAGCTCAAAATTGTAAAAGCAACCCAAAGTGTTTTTCGAAATAGGTAAGAGCAAAATTGAACCTGACCACAGGCATCAGTCCCTTGGAGGGAGGAGATGGGGTATGGCACAGACTGACTAGGAGAAAGTAAATGTCTTTAATTTTTTTTCTAGTGTTTTCACTTCACAGATAATGTTCTCCATTTAGAATCTGCTTCAAGATCAGATGGTATTACATTAAATGACATTATTATTACTCCAAAAGCAGTTGAAAATAAGCTTAAGAATCTTAACCCTGATAAGGCAGGTGGACCTGATTGTATTTCACCAAGAGTTTTGAAAGAAGCTCACAAAGAATTATCAATTCCATTATCTCTTTTATTCAACAAATCATTAGAGAAAGGCAGGTTACCCCAAGATAGGAAGAAAGCAAATGTAACTGCCATATATGAAAAAAGAAATAAATCTTCAGCAGGAAATTACAGACCAGTTAGCCTTACATGCGTTCTATGCAAAGTTTTAGAGTCATTTATTAGAGATATCATTGTAGACAACATGACCAATAATGACATTTCCTAAATGCCAACATGGCTTTAGACCTGGACGTTCTTGTATTACACATTTATTAGAGGTGATGAATGGTTTTACAGAAATAATAGCCATAACAGTGGTGAAACATTTGATGTTGTATATGTGGACTTCAGGAAGGCTTTTGACTCTGTTCCACATAAGCGTCTCATTACAAAGATGCAATCATATGGAATAACCAGAGGTGTATTAACATGGGTGTCAAATTTCCTGAAAGACAGAACCCAAAGGGTTAGAGCTGGGAATACTTACTCCTCAGAAACCAAAGTTTTAATCGGTATCTCCCAGGGAAGTGCACTTGGCCCCATTCTATTTACAACATTTATTCTGCATGACACAGTGCAGAAAGATAAAGTTTCCGTTGCTCTTGATTCCTTCTTCTCATGTCAAAGGCTGTGCTTTTCTCGCTCATTTTCGATCCAGATTGCTTGTTTGAAACAAACTGACTGAGCCTAAGTTAAACGTTCACTCATGCATCTGTTCAGAAGACAAGCAGTTCAGCGCTCATGTGAAGTGTTCACGGTCTGTGAAAATTCAGTGGAAAAAGAAGTGCACTATGGTACACCGCCCTCACGTGCCGCGTGAGTACTGTGTGTGTGTGTGTGTGTGTGTGTGTGTGTGCGTGCGTGTGTGTGTGTACGCGGCGCGTGCCTAAGCGTGTGCGCACGTGTGTGAGCATGTGTGTGCATGCAAGTGCGTGCGTGTCTGAGTTCATGTGCGTGTGTGCTTTTACGTATGTGCATATCTGAGTATGTGGGCGTATACGAGCATGCGCTCGTGAGTGTTTGCTCGCGCGCCTGACCACATCCGTGCGAACACAATGCACACGCCAGAATCCTGATTCACAGTTTATTACCATCAAGGAAGAGTAAGAAAATCTGTTGCACATAAAGATGTTCACCATTGGTCCCATTCATCCGAATAATATGGATACTCATATGTATGTATGATTGTATGTATGCATATATATATATATATATATATATATATATATATATATATATATATATATATATATATATA
>NC_134899.1:4241148-4261148 GCF_041734735.1 Babylonia areolata
AAACACAAACAAAAACAACAACGTCATTTCGATTCCACTTTTTTTCACCCTCCGAAATCAAAGACATCGACATGAAAACTGTGCGTCGAACAGATTTGCATTCAGAAAAGTGACTACTCACAAACACATGTAACCAGGATACCACAGCTTCATTTGTAAATCAATCCACGAACCAGCATTGTTCGCAATCACAAATGTGTTTGGGTTCAGCAAGATTTTTTAAAATTAAAAATTACACACACACACACACACACACACACACACACACACACACACACAAACGAGCAAAAAAAGAACCTCAAACGAACAGACTTGTAAACGAATCTTTCACAGCACCTCAAACCGAAACAAGCACACAACGAATCTCTCAACAATAAAGTCATCTCTCTCTCTCTCTCTCTCTCTCTCTCTCTCTCTCTAAGACAAATGATATCTTATCTTTATGTTGTAGGTATTCATACGGTGTGTATGTGTGTAGACGGGCGCGCGCGTTTCCAACATTTGAATTATGATGTTGATTTCCGATGTGAATGAAACGATCTATAAGTACTATAAATCGCTCAGCCCCTCTTTTGGGTTCAAGGAAACATGCATGTTTGACGGCGAGGACTTGTGTTTCCTACTGTCTATATAATTGTCCATGTCCTCCCTACCTTCTACTTTCCGACCCCCTGCCCGACATCTTGACACCGCCAAAATGGCCTGGTCATTAAAATGTCCGAATGTTCAAGTTCAACAATGTTCGAGTTCTCTCTCTCTCTTTCTTCTTCTTCTTCTTCTTCTTCTTTTCTGTTTGTATTTGGATTATGATCGCCTTTGCAGTCAGAACACTCTTCTTGGTCAAGCAGCAATCAGGGGCAATAACTCTAAACTGTCCCGGGTGGATGGACGCACTTCATCAGTGCCTGTAACTGGTTTCGGTTTAAATTTCAGCTCGCCATCAAAGCGTGCGGGCTCATCCATAATACGCCACATCTGCTAAAAAAAAAAAAAAAGCCAAAAGGGGGGAAATAACAGGAGCCTGACCTGTTCACACATCAGATTCTACCACAATTCTGTTTCAGAGTGTATGATGTGTGTTCAAACGTAACTTTGTACTGAAGACGTATGTCGTGCTTGCATTGCTAACTCTATGCTTGTATTAAAGTGGCTGAATGATATCAGTTTTGTAATTAGATAATATTGGTACACAATATATTTCATGATAGCAAACTCCTCCCCCACCAAAAAACAACAACAAACAAACAAACAAAACACCAAAACAATAAGAACAGAAGAAAACAACAACAACAACAGAAAACCCCCCCACCAACAACAACAAAAACAGTGGGCATTCCACACGTCCAAGTCACACGAAAGAATAGTCAAAAACGTAGAATGTCCAATTATCAAGTCCAGAAATATAAATGAATGTTGAACATATTCAAGGCTCTCTAGAAAGAAAAAAGGTGTATGTGGCTAGATAAGTAATGCAGAAGACAAGAAAGGGATATAGGACAGAAAGGAAGGCAGGACGAAACGACAAAAGAACAGAAAACCAAACTGAGAAACAAAGAGAGCTATAGAGGAGAGGAAAATGTCTAGCACGGCATTTTCAGAATGAGGCAAAGAAAGAGACATAATGAATTTGACATAGTAATATATAGCCCTACCATCTTACGAAACCTTGTCCTTTGACAGTTTTCGTGCAGCACCATATCTTGATATATAATCATCATACATACTTCAGTTTGTCACTAACATCAGCTGTTGTTTGTTTAACCTGAACTTTGAATGTGACTGTGAACATAACTCAGTGTCATTAAGGATATTTTGCATGTGTTTTAAAGGAATGAACAGAAGTGACATAGTGTGAGAGACTTGTTATTCATTTCTTGAAGTCTATGGTTGTCGTTTTTCTTTTGTTTTTGTTGTTGTATTTTGCTTGTTTCTTATTTTCTGTTTGAAAAAGGAAGACGCAATGCATCATTTGTAATAATGATCATACTTCACACACACACACACACACACAGACACACACACACACACACACACACACACACACACACACACACACACACACACACACACAGAGCACGCGCGCGCTCACGCACGCACGCACACACACAGACACACATACACAAAACCATACCCTCCTCCACCTCTCGCCCTTCCTACTCAAAATCACGCGAGAATGCATACCGCCAGAGCTATTGGACATTTTGAAACAACGAGATCACATATAGCTATATCACTGGTCTGAAAGGCTATGTACACAAAAAGGGGGTTTCTGTGTTATTTGCAACACAGACCGCGCGCACAGTAAGAACCATAACCGCAAATTTGAAAGCGCACAGTCTTGCTTAGTATGAATATTGCAACCAAGTCCACAATATAATGTAAACCAAAAGCGAATAACGAGGACCATATATTTTCAATAATGTCCATAAAAAAGTACCATGTCCATAATATGGTGACTTTGGTTGAATATTCCGAAGAAAACAAAATTAATGTTCAAATCCCAACTGTCGAGATATCAGTGGCAAAGTCCTTTACATCTTTGTGCAAACCTCCTTGGGTGCTAAATGCACTTATGTACCAGAATATTTGTTGTTGTAAATATCAGTATATTGTGAAATTCCTTTAGTCAAACATTTTCGCCAGAAGATAACTACAGCTTTTCTCTCTCTCTCTCTCTCTCTCTCTCTCTCTCTCTCTCTCTATATATATATATATATATATATATATATATATATAAAACAACAACAAAAAACAAACCCACCTAGTATTGGGTTCGTTTGAATTTACACGAATCCATCATACACACAGTTTATGTCACTGTGTAAAACATCATCGTCATCATCGTAATCATCATTCTTTTTCTTCTACTTCTTCGGCTTCTTATTTTCATTATCATTATTATCATTACTATTATTATTTAATGTATTATCTGATCTGAATTGTGTTCTTTGTGTTCGGAGTGCAGAAACTGATTTTACATAAAAAGTTACTTCCCTTATCTATCACCTTGTGATTAATAATCAAATTTTCTGGCCTTGTTTCGTGCGCATGCTTGTATGTTTCTGTGTGAGCGTGCTTAAAGTGTGTGTGTGTGTGTGTGTGTGTGTGTGTGTGTGTGAGGGCATGAGCATGCATTGTTTGTATTTGTTGTCGCAAATACCTTGTTGCATGGCCAATTTTGGTATTATTCAGCATCGTACTTTCTTTCCGTTTTGTTAACATCTTTAACCATGGTGTGTTCAATTCTTCCAGTTCGACTGCATTATTTTCATTCCAGAGCACATTACCATCAAACAGCACACTGAACCTTTTGAAGACCTTGCTGACACCAGTTAAACAACAACAAACAAAAAAACAACCTCAGCTGGTATGGCGACGATAGCAAGATCCCAATGCCTTGCTGAAACAGTCCTCCAAACAGCTGTTGAAGGTTGGAGACGGAGGGAAAAGACCAGAAAAAACAAACAAAGCAAAAACAAAGCAAAACAACAACAACAAAATAGGATGGACTGACGACATAGCAGTGTGGACGGGGAAACCATTGGCAGGGGCCCAAGCTTTGAGACACAATCAACAGACCTGGAGGATTCTGGTCAACAGTTGTTTTTTTTTTTCTGTGCGACGCCCCAGTGACTCTTCACATAGTTGAGGGAGGAGGAGGAGGAGGAGAAGAAGAAGACGAAGACGAAGGAGAAGAAGAAGAAGACGAAGAAGAAGGAGAAGAAGGAGAAGAAGAACAACAACAATAAACATCATCAACAACAAGAACAACAGCAACAGGAAGAACAAACGATCGAGAAGAAGAAGAAGGAAAAGAAGAAGGTATATTGATGAAGAAGAAGAAGGTCTAGGTGAAGAAGAAGAAGAAGAAGAAGAAGAAGAAGAAGAAGAAGAAGAAGAAGAAGAAGAAGAAGAAGAAGAAGAAGAAGAAGGCCTAGATGAAGAAGAAGAAGGAAAAGAAGAAGGTCTATAGATGAAGAAGAAAAAGAAGAAGAAGAAGGTCTAGATGAAGAAGAAGAAGAAGGTCTATAGATGATGAAGAAGAAGAAGGTCTATATGAAGAAGAAGAAGAAGAAGAAGGCCCAGAAGAAGAAGAAGAAGGTCTAGAAGAAGAAGAAGGATAAGAAGAAAAAGGTCTAGAAGAAGAAGGATAAGAAGAAGAAGTCTAGAAGAAGGAGCAGAAGAAGGTCTAGAAGAAGAAGAAGAAGGTCTAGAAGAAGAAGAAGAAGGTCTAGAAGAAGAAGAAGGAGAAGAAGAAGAAGGTCTAGAAGAAATAGAAGAAGAAGAAGGTCTAGAAGAAGAAGAAATAGAAGAAGAAGGTATAGAAGAAGAAGAAATAGAAGAAGAAGGTCTAGAAGAAGAAGAAGAAGAAGGTCTAGAAGAAGGAGAAGAAGAAGGTCTAGAAGAAGGAGAAGGAGAAGAAGGTCTAGAAGAGCAGGGAGAAGGAAAAAAAAGATGGACGATAGGGACGGGGCACAAGAGGAAAGTCTGCTACCCGTTTCGCAGCGACCGCTTCATGGACTGTTGAAATCAGTCCACAGATGTCCTCAGAGGCAATGTTTAAGATGTGAAAAGGTGATAAAAACAACAGCACATTCATGGTTCTTTTTTTAATTTTCTTTTTATATTTTAGTGAAACACTTGGTAATCACATATATCTTTCAACCAACACACAAACTGTTACGTTCATAATTAGGGCACAGCACGCATAATGCATGCAACACACTAATACCCAGACATATACAGACACTTGACACACTCACACACACACACACACACACACACACACACACACACACACACACAGAGAGAGAAACAGACGTCACCTTCACGTCTCCGGGACATAACAGTTCCGAAACAAAACCATTCGCTGTCGTGGACAGAGAAAGAGCTTTTTTTTCTGATTGGCACAAACAGTAGTGTTCACGTCACACAACTGAAAAAAAAGCAATAAAAAACCCACACAACCCCCCCACGCCCCCACCAGTCTCCCCCCTATCCCCCCTAAAACCCCAAACATCCAACCACTCCTCCTAAAACCAAACCAAACAAAACACATCTCACAGTCTCAGTGGCCGTCATGTCTGTCTGTCTCTCTGAAGGAACAGTGTCCACACACCTACTGTAACATCCTCTTGTAACACTCTTGTCTTGTAACACTCATCGAGCGCGCTCCTCCTCACGTGGTTCCTCTCTCCTACAAAGACATTTGTATCACCATGCAGTGCTCCTAAAGTTACACTTCCTCAGTAACGCTTTCTCCTTTTTAACACTCCTGTTACAGAACATGTCCACATGTAACACCTTTCCTGTAACGCTTCCTCCTTTAGCATACACCATGTAACACCCCTTCTGTGGGACCTCCTTTTGAGCAAAACATCTCTCGCACCATCTTCACCTGTGACACCCCTGTAACACCCCTGTAACACTCCATTGAGTAAAACATTCACCTGTAACGACCTTCTAGAGAAAAAAAAATCCAGCTGAAGCACGTTCTGTAACACACCACAACCCCTTTCCTACTATAACTTGCTCTCACGCAACACCTCATTGAGTAACGCCTGAGTTACACTTCTTTCTGTAACAACTGCTCTTGTTGCAGTCCGCGGGAGAAAAAACAAACAAGCCCTCCTGTAACATGGCCTGTAACACAGGACAGCCCCTTGTCTGCAATCACGTGGTCTCTTGTAATACATCCGCCTCCTCCTCCTTGTAACACATCCTGTAACGCACCATACCCCCTGTCCTGTTATAGCTTGGTCTTCTGTAACACCTCACCGTAGAACACCTTCTCCTGGTGTAACAACAACCTTCCCCTGTGCCGATCAAATTAAAAAAAAGAAAAGTAAAAAGAAGAAAAAAAAAAGAAAAAAAAAAGAGCCCTTCGATTGTAAGACGTCACCACCACCACCACCACCACCACCCCCTGTCCTGCTATAACTTGGTCTCCAGTGTCCAGGCGTCAGAGTGGTGGGGGTGGGGGTGCGGGCCGGCACGAGCCCTGCCCCCTGCAGTACCACTGGCTGGGGTCCTTGGGGGCAGGGAGGAAGACGGAGGGGTGGGGGAGGAGGAGGAGGAGGAGCAGGACACGTGAGAAGGGCAAGAGTTGTGTCTGTAGCACACGGCCCCCTCCACCTCCCTCCGCTCTCTCCCTCCCCCTCCTCCTCCTCTCCCTTCGTAGCTCCCTACTCTACCTCTCCCTCCTTCTCCCACGGCGCTGCAGGACTTGTTGTCCTCCTCGAAGAAGTCGTCGTCATCGAACACGGTCCATGAGGCTCTGGAAGAGGACAGGGCGACGGACGGGTCAGTTTGTTGATGTGGTGGTTGTTGTTGTTGTGGTTGTTGTTGTTGTTGTGGTTGTTGTTGTTGTTGTGGTGGTGGTGGTGGTGGTTGTGGCGATGGTGGTGGCAGGGGTGGATGGCGGTCACAGTGGCAGTCAGGCTGCAGCTGAGTCAGAGGATCGGACGACGACAGACTGGAACTGCCGGACGCCTCGCTGTCCGGATGGTGGTGGTGGGAGTTGTGCGGAAGAGGCCCGGGAAGACCCCCCAGACTACCTCCCCGTCGCGAACCCCCGCCCCCACCCACACCACCACCACCACCACTACTGCCACCGCCACCATAACCCCGAGAGCAGGGCCTCCTGAGGATGGTGACGGTGGGCGTGACGGGGATGGGCACAGGGGAGACCGGGGCGGAGCAGCAGGACGTCCTGACGGGCCCCGAGGACCCCGGCACGGCCAGGTTGGCCGCCGACGACGACATCTGACTCTGCCACCTGGGCAGCAGCTGGGACGTCAGGCGGGGCGAGGAGGGCGACCTGAGGGACAACGTCGGGGAGGAGGGCATCATTGGAGGCGCGGCGACCGGCAGTGAGCTCCTCTTCTCCTCCCCGCCACCGCCAGGGGGGTGGGACAGTGAAGACCTCGTCCTGGGAGGAGGGGGAGCACCAGCACCAGCAGCTGCAGCGCAGCAGGGCACCGGATGAAGCAGCCTTAAATCCTCCTCGTCGCACAGGCTCTTCTCCTTCTTCTTCCTCCTCTTCTTCTCCTCCTTCTTCTTCCCCTCGTACTGCTGCTTCTTCTTCCCCTCGTACTGCTGCTTCTTCTTCATCTCAGCGCTGTCTTGGAGTTTGCCGAGCGGAGCCCTGTCCACCAGAGAGGGCATGCTGTTGTTGCAGCCCGTGCCGGGCACGCCCAGGAGCGGCAGGGCGGCGAAGTGCAGGGCGTTGGAGATGAGCGGGCAGGAGGCCTGCTTGTGGGCCCCCAGCAGAGCGGGCTGCACGTACAGCATCAGGCCGTTGACGTCCTGCTGGCTGCGCATCAACAGCGGCATGTTCTGCACCCACCTGCACACCCCGCGTGGCGTCATCAGCATTATACACACGTGGACACGTAGCGCGCATGCACAGACATACAGACACACACAGACACACAGACAGACACAGAAAGACACAGACACACACACACACACGCTCAGATGCACAAACACGCAGACAGACAGAAAATCAGACACACACATACACACACACGCGCGCGCGCGCGAAAACACACGCATATACACACATACACACAAAGACACATATACCTGAGTTTGCACACATACCAACACACACACACACACACACACACACACACACACACACACACATGAACTAATGAACACAACCACAGGCTCTGCATACTCAAACCAAAAAACAACCTTTTCAAGTCCAGCTTTCTATATTCTGGTGGAGATTTATGGAATGATCTTCCACTCACTCTAAACAGTATCGTGAATAAGAACGTGTATTAAAACAAATCTGAAAAATCACCCCATTGAAAAGGATTAAATGTAAAACAAATATTGATCTATTAGTCTAATACTTCTTTTATTAATTGTGAAATGTTTTGTATTATGCTTGTGTTGGCAAGGATTTTGTGGTTATATGGGGGAATATGTGCACGTGAATGGGATGGGCATGGTGTATTTATGTCCGAGCATTTGTGTTCAATTGTGTGTGTGTGTGTGTGTGTGTGTGTGTGTGAATTTTTTTCTTTCAATGCAATTGTGTATTTCATTATCACAATGTTCTTATATATATATATACACACACACACACACACACACACACACACACATATATATATATATATTCTTTTTGTTTTTTGTTGTTGCTTTTATTTTGCTTGTTCTCTGTCTCTGTCTCCTCTCTCTTTCCTGTATTTTTTCTCTTCTTTTTTCTTACTTTTTAATTGGTGGCTTGATGTAAAAAAACAACAACAAAACAACCAATTGGTTGTTATTCAATTTACCATCATGAAATAAAATCTTGACTTGACACACATACACACACGCACGCATGCACGTACACACACACACACACACACACACGCACGCACGCACGCACGCACGCACACACACACACATACACACACTCAGAGTATTGCGCGCGCGCACACACACACACACGCACATATATATCGATTCATCAATCTATCTATCTATCTATCTATCTATCTATCTGGTGAGAAGAGATAGTGAAACAAAGACAGACAGAGACGTACAAAGACGGGTGTGCTGACGGACATCGAGACAGATAGAAGAAAAAAACCAACAACATTATATTCCACGACGCGTCCATTTCTCTCTAAAAACAACAACAAACAAAAACAAACAAAAAGAAACAAACAAGCAAACAAACAAACTCCAGCAGCAGCAGCAGCACCACCACCACCTCTTCCTATCATTCGATAATTTATTATTTACTTATCTGTTCATTTATTTATTCATTTATTCATTCCACTGATATGTATACATATTTATTTATTTATTTATTTATCTGTCTATTTATTTATTCATTTAATTTTTCGCTGGCAGAAAACATTGTATTCTCAGCATTATCTGGGTGATCAGTTTCTCATTTTCATGGAACAGAAATAGATCCGCAGAGAGAAAAGAAAAACTACATGGAATTGACAGGATAGTTGGTGGGGCAGAGAGACAGACATTCAGGGGGCATAATCCAAGTGATGATTTGCTATTCATAGAATTATCATTCCTCGCTCTGTACAGCACTGACGTTATTTCGTTAAAACAACAACAATAGCGTGTGTGTGTGTGTGTGTGTGTGTGTGTGTGTGTGTGTGTGTGTGTGTGTGTGTGTGTGTGTGTGTGTGTGTGTGTGTGTGTGTGCAATACAACGTGATGCGATACAGTAACACGCAATGCAGTGCAAAACAGTAAAAATCATACAAATCCATCTCAACCCAGAATAAACATAAACACACACTCATACACACACACACACACACACGCGCACGTACACACACACACGCACGCACGCACACGCACAGACACACACACACACACACACACACACAAGGATTAACCCGACCCAGTAAGGCCCAACCCAATCCTGAAAGACAAGTCCACACCCAACACTAAGATGCACAACCCAAACCACATTACAAGACACAACACAACTCTACAAGGCACAAGCCAACGCTTTCAAACACCACAAGGTATAGTCATCACAACTCTACCAGGCACAACTCAGAGCACACTACGATGCGCATCTCAACCCAGCACTACGACACACAGCACAACTCAACAGTAGAAGGTACAAACCGACCCAACAGTGTGAGGCACAACCTGACCCTGTCCAGCCCAACTTTACGCGAAGGGACACAACACAAAACGAACAGTACAAGGCACAAACGAACAGTGCCAGGTACAACCCGAACCAGACCAACACTACAAGTTCGTGACCTAGATCTACAAGGCACAACCCATCACCACGTTACACAACCCAGCACTGCAAGACACAGCCCAGCACTACGTGGAACAATCCAGCACTTGAAGGTACGACCTAAATCTACATGGCACAATCCAGCACTATAAGGCATAACTCAACACGACAAGGCACAGCCCAGCACTGCGTGGTACAACCCAGCACTACAAGGCACAACCCAGCACTACAAGGCACAACCCAGCACTACAAGGCACAACCCAGCACTACAAGGCACAACCCAGCACTACAAGGCACAGCCCAGCACTACAAGGCACAACCCAGCACTTCAAGGCACAGCCCAGCACTATGTGACACAACCCAGCACTACAAGGCACAGCCCAGCACTGCGTGGCACAACCCAGCATTACAAGGCACAGCCCAGCACTACAAGGCACAGTACAACCCAGCACTACAAGGCACAACCCAGCACTACGTGGCACAACCCAGCACTACAAGGCACAACCCAGCACTACAAGGCACAGCCCAGGACTACAAGGCACAGCCCATCACTACAAGGCACAACCCAGCACTGCAAGGCACAACCCAGCACAACAAGGCACAACCCAGCATTACAAGGCACAACCCATCACTACAAGGCACAACCCAGCACTACAAGGCACAACCCAGCACTACAAGGCACAACCCAGCACAACAAGGCACAACCCAGCATTACAAGGCACAACCCATCACTACAAGGCACAGCCCAGGACTACAAGGCACAGCCCATCACTACAAGGCACAACCCAGCACTACAAGGCACAACCCAGCATTACAAGGCACAACCCATCACTGCAAGGCACAACCCAGCACTACAAGGCACAACCCAGCACTACAAGGCACAACCCAGCACTACAAGGCACAACCCAGCACTACAAGGCACAACCCAGCACTACAAGGCACAACCCAGCACAACAAGGCACAACCCAGCACAACAAGGCACAACCCAGCACTACAAGGCACAACCCAGCACTACAAGGCACAACCCAGCACTACAAGGCACAACCCAGCACTACAAGGCACAACCCAGCACTACAAGGCACAACCCAGCACTACGTGACACAACCCAGCACTACAAGGCACAACCCAGCACTACGTGACACAACCCAGCACTACAAGGCACAACCCAGCACTACGTGGCACAGCCCCCCCTCCCCCCCTCCACACCCCAGCACCTTGCCGTGGCGCGGGCCGAGTCCCCAAGGGAGCAGGGCGGGGGCAGCAGGGCGCGGGTGTCCGCCGCCTCCTCCTCCTCCTCCTCCCCCGCTTCCGCCTCCACCACCCTCACCCCGGGCAGCGGCCGGCTCCTCTTCCTCCGGTACCGCTTCCTCCTCCCCTCCTTCCCCTTCCCCCTCCCCTCCACGACACCACCGCCGTCACTGACACGGCCGCCGATCTTGTGGCGGGCTTTCTTGTCGTTGCTGCTGCATCCCTGATCAGACGCGTGGAGACCTTGAAAAGAACACCCCCCGGTAGTTTCCGTGGGCGGGAGGGAGGCGTAGGAGTCCACCACGATGCTGGGCATTGGGCAACGGTGATGGTGGTCGGGGTGCGTGCCTTGGAGCGAGTCCTCGTAAGGAGTCCCGCCACACACAGGGCACTGTAGGGAGTGGTCGGGGTGGTGGAAGGGCGACGTCAGATCGCCCGAGTATCTCTCCGGGACATGCTGGTGCTGACAGTGACAGCAGGACCCTGGGGACTGGGGGTCGCAGTCCGGGCAGCGGAGGGTCTCCTCTGCCCCTGGCGGCCACAGCCTCTGCTGCTGCATCAGCCGCGGGACGGGGTGGTGGTGGTGGTGGAGGTCGGTGAGGTGGGGGCAGGGCGGGAAGAGGTAAGGGTCAGGGTTCAGGGCATGGTCCTGGAACTCGGCAAATACCTGGCACACCTCCTTCTCCGTGTGTCGCTGCTGGCGCTTGGTGCCCCGCCCCTTGGCCAGGCTGATCACCCACTTCTTCACCTGGGGGCAGCAAGGTGGGCAGTATCACAGGTCTGATACAGCACACACACACACACACACACACACACACACACACACACACACACACACACACACACACCACAATACACACACACCACAATACACACACACACACACACCACAACACACACACCACAATACACACACACACACACACACACACACACCACAATACACACACACACCACAACACACACACACACACACACACACACACACACACACACAACACACACACACACACCATAATACACACATACACACACATACATACACCACAACACACACACACACACACACACCACAATACACACACACACACACACACCAATACACACACACACACACACACACACACCACAATACACACACACATACACCACAATACACACACACACACACACACACACACACACACACACACACACACACACACACACACACACCACAATACACACACACACACACACACCACAATACACACACACACCACAACACACACACACACACACACACACACCAATACACACACACACCACAATACACACACTCGCTGCAATATAGGGCACCCCCATGCCCCCCCCCCCCCCCCCCCGCCCCCCCCCCCCCCCCCCCCACACACACACACATTCATTCGCTACAATATATACACAAAACAGGGCACCCCCATGACCCCCGCCCCCCCCCCCCCACACACACACACAACACACACCCCTCCAAAACTTCCCTCCTTCCTTCCTAACCCCTCCACCCCTGTTCCCACCCCCGTACCTCTCCACACGCACACAGACACCAATATTACACCAGCCTTGCCTCCTCCTGCCCCTTGACAGAGAGTGAGGGGGTGATGGCAAGGTGAGTTTCAAGTTTTGATTATCCTTTCACTCCTATTGTACTATGGAGGATTACTGCAAAATAATCTTTTCTTGCCGAGAACAAACATTTCCAAATACACAACAATGTCACATAAAAGTTGAGAAAACACAACTGTCTTTTAACTCCAAAAGTATAGCTAGGCAACTTTTGCAGATCTAATCATTTTACTCACAGCTAAAATGACTTATTTGCCTACTTTGAGCATATTACAAAAATTAATGAAATACACAATTGCATTTCTATTTCACACACACACACACACACACACACACACACACACACACACACCCCATCATCTCATTGAAAAGGATTAAAAGTAAAACAATAATATGGATCTGATAGTCTAATACTTCTTTTATTAATTGTGAAATGCACGTGAATGGGATGGGCATGGTGTATTTATGTCCGATCATTTGTGTTCAATTGTGTGTGTGTGTGTGTGTGTGTGTGTGTGTGTGTGTGTGAAATAGAAATGCAATTGTGTATTTCATGATCACAATGTTCTTTTATATATATTCATTTTGTTTGTTGTTGTTGCTTTTATTTTGCTTGTTCTCTCTCTCTCTCTCTCTCTCTCTCTCTCTCTCTCTCTCTCTCTCTCTCTCTCTCTCCTGTTTGTGTGTTTGTTTTTTTTGTTTTTTGGTGTTTTTTTTTTTCCATTGATGGCTTGATGTAAAAAAGCAATTGTTGCTTATTCAATTTACCATCATGAAATAAACTCTTGACTTGATTTCACACACACACACACACACACACACACACACACACACACACACACACACACACACACACACACACACAGGGAAACGAGCCCCGCCCCTTGGCTAGGCTGATCCCCCATTTCTTCACCTGTGGGCAGATGGGTAGGGTTACAGGTCCAAGGCATGCAATAATCAAATTTGAACCCAGATAGTCGGGACAACAGCTGCCCCTACTGTTCTGATGGAGGAAGGTGGTGGAATGGTTAAGATGCTGATCTGCCAGTGGAGTGATGGCCTAGAGGTAACGCGTCCGCCTAGGAAGCGAGAAAATCTGAGCGCGCTGGTTCGAATCACGGCTCGGCCGCCGATATTTTCTCCCCCTCCACTAGACCTTGAGTGGTGGTCTGGACGCTAGTCATACGGATGAGACGATAAACCGAGGTCCCGTGTGCAGCAAGCACTTAGCGCACGTAAAAGAACCCACGGCAACAAGAGGGTTGTTCCTGGCAAAATTCTATAGAAAAATCCACTTCGATAGGAAAAACAAATGAAACTGCACGCAGGAAAAAATACAAAAAAATGGGTGGCGCTGTATTATAGCGACGCGCTCTCCCTAGGGAGAGCAGCCCGAATTTCACACAGAGAAATCTGCTGTGATAAAAAGAAATACGAATACAATACGGAGACGGTCCGAATCCCGCTCTCGCCCTTTCTCCTAACTTTGACTGGAAAATTAAACTGAACGTCTAGTCATTCAGATGAAACGATTAACCGAGGTCCCATGTGAAGTACACAACTGCAGCACTGGCTGAATTCCGCTGCAGAAAAAGAAAATCCACTCTGATAGACACAAAAACATATGAACGAACTCAAGGCCTGACTAAGCGCGTTGGGTTACGCTGCTGGTCAGGCATCTGCCTGGCAGATGTGGTGTAGCGTATATGGATTTACCCGAACGAACTGACGCCTCCTTGAGAAACAGAAACTGAAACGACAAAAACTGACGGTGATAAGACAGACACGGAGCACCACACCCACCTTGGTCTTGTAGACCAGGTAGACGATGAGCCAGCCCAGGATGCCCCCCAGGACGGCCGCCGTGTGCACCCCCACCTGGGGGTCGTAGGACTGGTAGAACTGCTCCTTCAGGCGCGCGTAGTCCTCGGTGCTCTTGCCGCCAGTCGTCACCTCCCCGCGGAACGGCTCCACAAAGGACGTGGTCCACACGTTGCCACTGCTGTTACTGCTGCTGTTGTGGTGTAGCTGGTGTTGGTGTTGTAGTTGTTGTTGTAGATGTTGTTGTAGCTGCTGTAGTTGGAGCTGCTGTTGTTGTTGTAGCTGTCGGTGCTTGCTGAGCTGGAGACGTTTAAGAAATCGGTGTTGTTGGTGTTGTTGTTGGCGGTGGTTGTAGGGTTGGCTGTGACGGTGGTGCTGTTGTCTGTAGTGTTGGGATCGGTATTGACGGCTGTGATGAGGGTGTTGGTGGTGGTGGTGGTGGTGCTGGTGGTGGTGGTGGTGTGCCGGGCTAGGCCTAGGCCGCTGAAGAGGCCTGGAGGCCCGGGCAGGGGCATGGCAGAGGGGCGGGGGGGCGGAGGGTCGATTCCCTCATCCTCAGGCTGGCTGCGGCGTGGCGACGACGCCCGGGCTCTGACCATCACGTCATCAGCCTGGGACACACACACACACACACACACACACACACACACACACACAGACACACACACACACATACACACACAGACACACAGACAGACAGACAGACACACACACACACACACACACACACACACACACAATGTACATGTATCATATCTTTTCATCGTTTGTAACGTCATGTTAATATGAAATGATGTTATGTAATTACGTCACCCCCGTGTCAGTTTTTATTTTTAATTTTTATTTTTAATAAAAATGTAATGCAATGCAGAGGACGGTGACAGAATGGTAAATGGTTAACAACGATCATTTTCTTTTTTTTCTCAGTGTAATGTTATACCTCGAGGAAGGTGGCAGAATGGTTAAGATGCTCATTTGCCAAGACAGTGTCTGTGAGGGACTGGGTTCGATTCCCGCTCTCTCTCCCTTTCTCCAATTGTTTGACTGGAAAAATCAAACGGAGCGATTAGTCATTCGCGTGAGATGATAAACCGGGGTCCCGTGTGCAGCATGCACTTGGCGCACTGAAAAAGAACCCACGGCAACAAAAGGGTTGTCCTCTCCGTGGATGAAATCCACAATGATAGGTACACAAATGTATACATGCATGCACACAGGGCCTGACTAAGCGCGTTGGGTTATGCTGCTGTCAGGCATCTGCCCAACCAGATGTGGTGTAGCGTATATGGATTTGTCCGAACACAGTGACGCCTTCTTGAGAAACTGTAATGTAATGTAATGAGAGAGAGAGAGAGGAGAGAGAGAGAGAGAGAGAGAGAGAGAGAGAGAGAGAGAGAGAGAGAGAGAGAGTTACGCATACATCTTCCAGTGTTTGCAATGTAATTTAACGCAATCCAATGAGAGAGAGGTAGATAGATAGATATTAATAGATAGATAGATAGATAGATAGATAGATAGATAGATATAGAGAGAGGGGGGAGGGGGAAGAGAAAGACAGAGACAGAGACAGAGACAGAAAGAGTCACACACACACACACACACACACACACACACACACACACACACACACACACACACACCTTTCAGTGTTTTTCGTGTCATTTAAGGTAAAGCTGTATTTTGTCGTGTCGTGTATCCTTGAAACACGTACACAATGCTCACCTGTTTCAGAGTTTTAGAATGATAATATAACGTACTGCAGTGGCATCAGGCAGAGACGGACAGTCAGCTGGTTCAGTGATGTAATGCAATGCAACGTCATTGTGACGACGTAGCGACTATGCCCAGCCTCAGGTCGTCACGTCATCAGTTCTAAGAGAGAGAGAGAGAGAGAGAGAGAGAGACAGGCAGACAGACAGACAGACAGACAGACAGACAGACAGACAGGCAGACAGACAGACAGACAGAGAGAGAGACAGAGAAAGAGACAGAAACAGACAGACAGACAGAAGAGAGAGAGAGAGAGAGAGAGAGAGAGAGAGAGAGAGATGTTAATTATTCATTTTCTTCTTTCTTTCTTTTTCTTTTTTCTTCTTTCTTCCTTCCTTTCTTTTGATTAACCCCTCAAGTTTCATTATTTTTCGACTTACATAACTGGAAGCAAGCCAACCCCCACGAGCGAAAGGCACTGCATACAGTTCACATTTTATAACACACGACAACTGTCCGGGATTGTGCGGGGATGGAGGGTGGTGGTGGGTGGGGGGGGGGGGGGGGGGGGGTCGGTGAAAAACGGACAGCAAAAAACAAAACAACCCTTCCCCCCCCCTCCCCCCAAAAAAACAACAAAACAAACCCACCAAAAACCAACAACAAAAAGCCCAAACAAAAAACCAACAACAAAACAGCGCGCTAATCGTTGCCTGTCACTCAGGCAGAAGAGTTGAAGAAGCCAGGACATGAGGTTTGAGAAGCACTTCATCCTCTTCGCTACCTCGACTGTGCGGAGGAATGCCACTTGCGTTGAACAATTGAACACTTCAGCAACTCTGTCTCTCTCTGTCTCTCTCTATCTCTCTCTCTTCACCTTACTGTAATCCTTCCTGTTTCTATCCTCTGTTGTTTTTTTTCCCAGTGATCTTCAAGTGTCTGCCGACCTGTTGCGCAACAGCAGAGCGGTTAAAACATTGGACGTACAGTCTGGGCGTCCTGGGTTTGATCCCGGTATCGGCAACCTTGTGGATGAGCGAGGGAGAGTTTTCCCAATCATCAAAGTGAACAGATGTACAGACATGCTTGTGCCTGAACCTCCTCCGTGTGTGTACGCGTTCAGAAGCGCGCGCGTCTAGATCGTGCCATCCATGCCAGCGTTCGGTGGGTTATGGAAACAAGGACAAGCCCACCATTCATCCTCCCGAATACACACCACTCGGTGGGTGTATGGAAACAAGAACATGCCCATCATTCATACCCCCGAAAACAGAGTACGGTTGCCTATACGGCGGGGTACAGCTGAAGCCACAAAACCCCTCCAAACCTCTTGAACCATATTTAAAAAAACAACAACAAAAGAACCACATATCAAAAAGAAAAAAAAATATGGCGTGGTTAAAAACTGACATCTACGAACACACCCAATCATACATGAGAGTAAATGTGGGAGCCGCAGCTCACAAGCCTGTTGAATGAAGATAAAAACAGTATCTGGAATCCATCATGGGGTAAGTCTAGGGGTCAGAATCAGAAATAAAATCAGCATAACTTTAGCGTCTCAGTAAGAGAAGAGTGACTATGGGTAACCAACTCAGTTCACAAACAATCCATATCAGAACCAGAATCAGCATAACTTTCTCATCTCACTAACAGAAGGGTGACTATGGATAACCAACTCAGCTCACGAACAATCCATACCAGAATCAGAATCAGCATAACTTTCTCATCTCACTAACAGAAGGGTGACTATGGGTAACCAGCTCAGCTCACGAACAATGTTTCTGTCGTCTTCCTTGGCTTTTTGTGTGACGCTTGTGGTGCTTGTCATGATCTGTGGTTCCTTCTTTGAGACGATGCTGAGAAAAAAAAAAAAGAAAGATGCTGAGGAATCTTCTGAAACGTATGTTCTGAAAACCAACATTATCTCGTTCGTCGCCGATGTTCATAATTCATCAGCTTCCAGACCTCTGATGGGCAGCTGCCGGGAAAAGAAGACAGAACTGGTGAATGTATGACAGTCAGTCGTGTCCGACTTAGACCATCAGAACAGCAGAAGAGGCAACTGCTGCCATAACTATCTGGGCTAGAATTTGATTATAGTGGAGAGTGTCTTGCCCACGTTACACACCCACTTTCTCGGCCAAGAGGGTTTTAAGACAGCCGGCGCTGGGATGGTTCTCAAAGGCTAACTAGCCCTCAAGCTGCAGCACTAAGAGCCAGTGTAATCTTGTCTCCATGTGTGCGAGACATAGTCCTTCGCAAAGACTAAGCTGTAAATCACTTTGCCGTTGGCCCAACTGTAAGCTTATGTCAGTCTGTGATATAAGCTGAGCGTTGGGCTGGTGAAGGCAGATTACCCCCCCCCCGACCGTCCCCGCCACACACACACTTTCCTTCAAGTTGGCTCATATAAGAAGCAATAATCGTCTCCATGCCGTCCTGTGCATCAGTTGCCGGGCTCACGTCCCCCCACCTTACCAACGAGCCCTCGCCCTGGGAAAACTCCCAAATTTCACACAAATTGCTTGACAGAAACAGTAACACAACCCACCATTAAAACCAGCACATCAATGTTTACCACACCAGACACTTCTATAAAGCAATTGGATTAGACTAATTCGTTGAAAGAACAGTACTCAGTGCACAGCGAGGCAGTAGCCACCTCACATAGATGCCACACGATCAAACAGCTGTCGCCTGCAGTGCATGCTAAATTCCCTTTTGGGGGGAACAAAATGGCTGACACTTATTGAGAAATGTTGAAGTACAGTCAGCCACCTCAATCCCCACTCACCAACTCTACCGCCCCAATCCCACTTCAACAGCTTCGCCTCCCTCATGCACATCTCCCCCGGCCACCTTAACCACTATAAAATTAAGCACCTTCACCCCCACCCCCGCCCCACCTCACCCCCACCCACCTCACCCACTTCACCCACCCCACTCACCCCGCCACCTTCACCCCACCTTCACCCCCACCCGCCACCTTCACCCCCTCACCCCCCCCGCCCCTTCACCCCCACCCGCACTCCCCCACCTTCACCCCCACCGCCACCTTCACCCCACCTCCCCCACCTTCACCCCCACCTTCACCCCCCCCCACCTTCACCCCACCCCACCACCCCACCGCCACCTTCACCCCACCTTCACCCCACCTCCCCCACCTTCACCCCCACCTTCCCCACCACCCCCCCGCCACCTTCACCCCCCACCTTCACCCCACCTCCCCACCTTCACCCCACCTTTCACCCCCCACCCCACCTTGCTCACCACCCCCCCCCCCCCCCCCCCACCTTCACAGCCACCTCCCCTACCCCCCCCCCCACCTTCACCCACCCACCCGCACACCTTCACCCCCACCCGCCACCTTCACCCCACCTTCACCC
The DNA here is from genome assembly GCF_041734735.1 of Babylonia areolata. Classification (NCBI taxonomy): domain Eukaryota; kingdom Metazoa; phylum Mollusca; class Gastropoda; order Neogastropoda; family Buccinidae; genus Babylonia; species Babylonia areolata. The sequence goes on from NC_134899.1 coordinate 4,260,628, forward strand.
CCACCCGCCACCTTCACCCCACCTTCACCCCCACCCGCCACCTTCACCCCACCTTCACCCCACCTTCACCCCCACCCGCCACCTTCACCCCCACCCGCCACCTTCACCCCACCTTCACCCCCACCCGCCACCTTCACCCCCACCCGCCACCTTCACCCCCACCCGCCACCTTCACCCCCACCCGCCACCTTCACCCCACCTTCACCCCCACCCGCCACCTTCACCCCACCTTCACCCCCACCCGCCACCTTCACCCCCACCCGCCACCTTCACCCCACCTTCACCCCCACCCGCCACCTTCACCCCCACCCGCCACCTTCACCCCACCTTCACCCCCACCCGCCACCTTCACCCCACCTTCACCCCCACCCGCCACCTTCACCCCCACCCGCCACCTTCACCTCCACCCGCCACCTTCACCCCACCTTCACCCCCACCCGCCACCTTCACCCCCACCCGCCACCTTCACCTCCACCCGCCACCTTCGCTCCCGACCCCACTTCTCCCTCGTTCCCCGGCAC
>NC_134899.1:4268648-4271148 GCF_041734735.1 Babylonia areolata
ACAGACATATAGACAGACAGACCGACAGAGAGACAGACGCACACACACATACATCTCTCTCTTTCTCTCTCTCTTTCTCTCTCTGTGTGTGTGTGTGTGTGTGTGTGTGTGTGTGTGTGTGTGTGTGTGTGTGTGTGTGTGTGTGTGTGTGTGTGTGTGTGTGCTGTGCCTTTCATCTGCGATCATTCATATTTGCAATTTGTAGTATTATATTGGTGTACATGGTTTTTGTTTTTCCAATTCTATATCCTCACGAACTCTTGGCTGGTATGATGCACAATGGTTTATGTCTCGTTTCATAGCAGGCACTTAGAGCACTAGCACACACTAACACGCACATACAGATATGCGCGCACGCACACACACACACACTCACACTCACTCACTCACACATACGCGTCGCCTTCTCTGTTTCTGTGGAAAAGAAACAGGCTAAAACAAAGCAAAACACAAACAGTAGCAGAAACACACAAAACAAAGCAAATAAACAACAACAAACAAACAAAAACTGAACAACAATACCTCTCATCAAAGCCAACAAACATCTTCCGCCTCGAACAAAACATGGAGAATGTCTTCCGTTTCATAAAAAAAGTGGAAAAAAGCAGCCCTTGCATGTACTGGTCCGTCTCGTGTGAAGCCCCCTTTAGGCCGTCATACAAAAACACACATGGGTCGTTTCAGTTCCCGAAAGCGTCTGTTTCGTAAAAAGAAACAAAACAAAAACGAACAACACACACACACACAAAACAAAAATAAAAACAAAAACACCTGCTGTTCCGTCTCATATGAAGCACCCTTTTAGTCTGTCGTACAAAAATACACATGGGTCATTCCAGTTTCCAGGAAGTATCCGTTTCTTATTGTAGCCAAGCGCTCAGCTGCCTGCAAATAACCATGGTTCAACTCACAGCGCAAGCCGAAAGCTGAGCTGTAGCAGACGCCATTTTTGTCACAGCGTTCCTGCTGCCTTTCAACGACTCGCGCAGAATGTGTGACGCCATTCCCGGTTTGAACGGAAAGCCCATTCTAAACCTATTTTCTAATCATCTATTAAATCAAGTCTCTGTATCGTTCACTGTAATAGTATATTTGTTATGCTTACACACACACTTAAATCAGTTATTAGCATGCTTGATTTCAGTTTAATCGTTCGTCAGTCTAAAGATTTCATCTGACGCTAGAGTCACGTCATGTTGTGCTTCTCGCCACACAACCAGTCCAACCAGTTCGCTGTTCGCCATTGGTTGAGCTGGAATCTGTGTTTCTGACGCAGCGTATTTAATTAATATCTCTTTTGTCGGATCAGTAAACTGCAAGTATTATATACTAGCAGAATCGTCCTAATTCCATCTTTAAATCTATATCATTTGTGTTTGCCTACGTTAAACTGATTTAAGCTCGCTAAAACTGTCCCTGTTCAGGTGACTTAAATTGAGATTATAAATCTATCGTAAATAAACATTACTTCATTTTATACTCATTAGGAAGTAGGCGTTGTTTCTTTTGTGACCTATCCGACGAAGATCGGTTCAGGAATCATTTAGAAATCTATCACTAAACACCTTGAAACAAACATTTTTTTTATATCAGATTTAGCCTGACTGGGGACGATTCGCTTCACGGGCCACACTAGCGACGGTGCAGTCCGCTGAACTTGCATAAAGAGATGGAGTGGGTGATCATCTGGTCACTGTTCACCTGGCGAGTCACCGGCTAGGCCCTGCTCTCTCTCTTGCCGTGTCGCAAGCAGTGTGTGTGTGTGTGTGTGTGTGTGTGCGCGCGCGCGCGTTGTCCCAGAGGCCAAGATCTCGCTACATATTGCTGCACTGTTTTTTTCTTCTTCTTCTCTTTATAATAACTATTGTAGAAATAAAACAACAGAAAAACCCCTTTGTGACTGGCCTCTATATGTTCCAGGCCTGTGCGCGTGAATTCTTGTCTATCCTTTTATCCTTTAAATCGTTTAGTTAGTCCTTTTGTACCGTCCCCATATATACCACTCGGGGTCATAACACGGCTGCATTACAAAAAAGATTTATATATATATATATAAATATATGTATATAAAAGAAGAAGAAAAAAACAGAAACCCTGCCAACTCTTGCAACAGTTCCGTCTCATGTGAAGACCTCTTTAGGATGTCGTACAAAAATACACATGGGTCATTCCAGTTTCCAGGAAGTATCCGTTTCTTTAAAGAATTTTTTTTTTTTTAAAGAGAAAAAAGCAAAAAAAAAATCCTGCCAACCAGTCTTGGAACTGTTCCGTCTCGTGTGAAGCCCCCTTTAGGCTGTCGTATAAACACAAACACAACCACGCAAGCAGACTAACACACACACACACACACACGCACACTCAGCGACCGTTCCTGTTCCCGAGGGTGTCCGTCAGTGCACGTGTGCTTTGTGACAGGGGCTTCAGTGCGTGACTGGCCCAGATAATACCGCCCCTCCTTACCTCCCTGTTGCCAACGTTACTGCTTGATGCCGTCTGGAAC
>NC_134899.1:4281148-4283648 GCF_041734735.1 Babylonia areolata
CGTCTCTCATTCATAAAGCCAGCTTTACACCACGGCTGGTGCCAGCAGTAATTATAATTATTCCAACGCGTGGCAGCCGAGTAGCTTCAGAAGGGAAATCTACCCATGGTGAGGGCAACACCACAGAATCACGGTTTAACTCTCTCCATACGAACGGCGAAAGAGACGACGTTAACAGCGTTTCACCCCAATTACCATCATCAAAATATTGCAAGCGGAAAGCTCTTATACTGAAGACGTGAATGTTGACAAAGAATACCACAACTCTGACGACGGAAGCTAAAGGTTGGGTCATTCAGACACCCACAAGACATCCGAGGGGTCTGTGTAGAGGAGAAGAGAGGACTGGCCGTACTGAGTGAGTTAACTGTTCGTGCCGGCTGTGCGGGCTGGTCAGTACGTGTCTGGTGACCGGTCAGTTCCTTCTGTTCAATAGGGGAGGGGCGGGAGGGTGAGGGGAGGGGCGGGGAAGAGGCAGAATGGTTAACACCCTCATCTGCAGGTGAAGGTCTGTCCTCAAGGCCTAACTAAGCGCGTTGGGTTACGCCACTGATCAGGTATCTGCATGGCAGATGTGGTGTAGTGTGTATGGAGGATTTGTTTGAAACCAGTGACGCCTCCTTGAGAAACTGAACTGAAGAAGGTGTGAGTTCGAATCCCGCTCTCGCCCTTTTCTTCCAAGTTTGACTGGAAAAATCCAACTGAATGTCTAGTCATTCGGATGAGACGATAAACCGAGGTTCTGTGAAAAGCACGCACTTGGCGCACTGAATACGATCCCATAGCAACAATAGGGTGGTTTAATTTGTACTCAAAATTCTGTAGAAAAAAATCCACTCTGATATGTACACAAGTATATACGCATGCACGTATATATGCATGTATATGCGTGCGCGTAAGAGATTGAGAATATATATATGTGTGTGTGTGTGTGTGTGTGTGTGTGTGTGCGTGTGTGTGTGTGTGTGTGTGTGTGTGTGTGTGTGTGTGTGTGTGTGTGTGTGTGTGAAGCCTTGAAAAACTTAGTAGTTGTTATGTAGCGATGTGAACAATACTCTCTCTCTCTCTCTCTCTCTCTCTCTCTCTCTCTCTCAACAAAGCATTTAGGTGAAGGAAAATGTATTAAAAGAAACATGGTATGTCATGTGAGAAAAGTTAGTCGTTCCCATCTCTCTGTTCCCTTTGACATGGGCATCTTGTACCCCCCGAACCCCCCACCCCCATCTCTCTCTCTCACACACGTCCCTCTTGGCCATGTGGGCCCATGCAGCATGACGTCACAGGACGCTGAATTCAGACACCGAAGTTAGTCCGAAGACCATTTCCGCCCGAAGAGAGAAGATGTCGACTGCAGGCCAGTGGTGACGTCACCTGTGATGTCACTGGTTCATCGGCCTGAGCGGGGAACAGGCCGGTCCTAGCATGCCCGGACATTGGTCTCTCTGCCTCTTCGTCTGTCTGTCTGTCTGTCTGTTTGGTTTCTGTGTCTGTGTATGTCTGTCTCATGGACACACAGACAGACAGGCCGACAGCCAGATAGACAGCCCGATACAGACAGGGAGAGGCGTGAGAAGCAGAGAGTGAAGACTGTGATGCTTTATTCATACAAAGGGATGCACAGTGGATGACACATTCACACTGGTCTTTTTCATGTGACATGTAAACGTTTTGCTAGTTCATGTTCAAATGAGAGAGAGAGAGAGAGAGAGAGAGAGAGAGAGAGAGTCTCGCACACATCTCTTTCCTACTGGATGTCTGGCAGTGTGTGTGTGTGTGTGTGTGTGTGTGTGTGTGTGTGTGTGTGCATTGTGCAGTCAGAGACAGGGAATTACAGAATGAACCGTGTGAATGTAATGTAATTCATTATCACGCTGTGATAGCGCGCGGGGCCAAAGCGTGGCTACTGTTCCGTAGGTAAAAAGACCCAGAAAAAAAAAAGAAGTTGCAAATGCGATGAAGGCACGCAAAAAATCGATTGGATTCCAATCAGACTGTTTAATGATATTCTCTTCAATCTGCCAACCGTTGTGAGGCGGAAATGGGGAATTGTGTGCCACGTATTTGAAAGAATGTCCTCTAATCAGACACGAAAGTACAGATATTGCATGTGCAGAAGAGTACTGACGGAGAGGTAGACAGACAAACGGAAGGACCGATGCACGAGCGCGCGCGCGCACGCACGCACACACACACACACACACACACACACACACACACACACACACACACACATAGAATCAGTGATCCTACATCATAACGGTCAGTGATCCTTCATCATAACGGTCAGTGATCTTACGTTATAACGGTCAGTGATCCTACATCATAACTCTCAGTGATCCTCTATCATAACGGTCAGTGATCCTCCATCATAACGGTCAGTGATCCTACATCATAACGGTCAGTGATCCTCCATCATAACGGTCAGTGATCCTCCATCATACCTCTCAGTGATCCTCCATCATAACGGTCAGTGATCCTCCATCATAACGGTCAGTGATCC
>NC_134899.1:4288648-4301148 GCF_041734735.1 Babylonia areolata
GTCTGAGAACAACAACAACAACAACAAAACAGAGAAAATGGCCATGCATTCTTTCACACTGAACACGCATACAACATCCCCCTACCAAACACAAAATCAGTAGATCAAACAGTGAATAGTGTGGTACAAGTGTATAGTACCTGGAAATACGACTATCCGCAATTTAGACACAGGCTTTTTTTATTTCATATTTTACTACATTTGTAAGATGCTTTGTAAATGGTGTCATCATATCTTCGTTTTCTCTTGGCAAAATTTCATTGGAACATATTGTGCAAGCAATTAAATCAACATTATTTATGCAAATACCTTCGACTTTGGACAGTGAAAAGCATGTTTCAGTAGCATATAATCAGTCCTGATGCATATGGAGCAAATTACATCATTGTATGGTTTGTTTGCATCAAGACAAAGGGTTCCGTTTCCAAACCTTGATAAATCATATTCAGACCTGTCATTTATTTGTCACGATCATTAAATGCCTTTCAATTTGCAGCTTACTCTTTAATGAGAGGATCCAGTCATATTCATGATTTCCATCCATGCAAGCTTGCTAATGTCGGCCATAAAAAGAAATAAGCGAAACCAAGGTTTCGGAAATAATCTGTTCTTTATTTACTACTTCTTGGCAAAGATATGTCCCTCTACAACCATTTTATGTCAGCACTTTCTTTGAACAAGACAATCAGTTACACTTTTCTGATTTCGTGTTTTAACAAACTCTGTCTGTCTTCAGAAAATGGCCACACAAAATATAATGATATTAAGCACTATTGGACAAATTTGAATTCGGGTGTTGAATACAAAGGAGATATTCCAGTTTCGCCGTTAACCGTTTAATTCAATGTATGTTGTGACAAATTCATAGTACGCCTTTTTTTGCAGATGCATGGATTTTTTTTCTTCATAAATATTATCCGCGAGACCTTGGACATCAGTTTTATACGTGTATCAAATAGTTTCCAGAACAACACAGTAATCATCTATATTTATATCAAAATGTCGTTGTTCTCGAAATTTGATGTATCATCATTTTTCCTTTCCTTTCCCAAACATTTCTAACCAACATTTATTCAAGCTTCGTTGTGAAAATACATTTCGGGATACTTAGAACGGTTTGTTATCAAAATTCCGAATTTTCATAAATTCTTCTTTTAAACATTATTACATACGTTTTACTCACGTTTACTGTCAAGTGAACGTTCATCTATAAAACAGGTAATTGATTTTACAAATCAAAGCATTTGAAAGCAGAACAACATCATCAGCATAGCATTAAAACAGTTGTATGTTCTTCTCTCTCTTTCCTCTACACCTGTTTCATTTACACACAATAAATGTCAGTACATAGAGGCTTCACAGGTTTCCGTGTTTTTCACCGCGTGGGCAACTGAAATATAATAGAGTCCTTTCTCGCGCAGACACGCGCATGTGTGTACGAGTGATTGCATATTTGAATGTGTGTGTGTGTGTGTGTGTGTGTGTGTGTGTGTGTGTGTGTGTGTGTGTGTGTGTGTGTGTGTGTGTGTGTGTGCGTATGAGTGCACACGCTAAAATGAGGGAGCGAGAGAAGTAGGGGAAAGAAGAGAGAGCGAGACAGAGAGAGAGGGAGAGACAGAGAGAGAGAGACAGAGACAGGGAGACAGAGAGACAGAGTGACAGAGACAGAGAGAGACAAAGACAGAGAGAGAGTGACAGAGACAGAGAGAGACAAAGACAGAGAGACAGCGACATAGACAGAGTGACAGAGACAGAGAGAGACAGAGACAGAGAGAGAAAGACAGTCACAGACAGAGACAGACAGAGACACAGAGACAGAGACAGAGAGAGAGAGTGACAGAGACAGAGACAGAGAGAGAGAGACAGAGAGACAGAGACAGAGTGACAGAGAGAGAGAGAGAGAGAGAGAGAGAGAGAGAGAGAGAGAGAGAGAGAGAGAGTTTAATTTCCTAAAGAGCCCACCAGTCGCTGCACCTTCAATGTTCCATCAACTCTGTTCAGTGACGGACATTTTATGTGCTCTCTTCCTTTCCTTTTCTGCTTTAAATTTTCCCCCCACATTCTTTTCAGAGGCAGCTCTGATTGTCCTTTGCAGAGACTGTGGGATATCTGCCACCCCCCCTCTCTAACATCTCCTACCCGGGAGATTTTGAGCCCCAAGTTGTCGAAATGAGTTCTCACGATTGCCAAGGAGATCTGTTGTGTGTTCAGTATCTCCAGCGCCCTTTGTTTCTGATGCTTCGCCATCACTTACATTGCCGTTCATTGATTGATGTGGATACTTACATAGCGCCATCACTTACATTGCCGTTCATTGATTGATGTGGATACTTACATAGCGCCATCACTTACATTGCCATTGATTGATTGATGTGGATACTTACATAGCGCCATCTCTTACATTGCCGTTCATTGATTGATGTGGATACTTACATAGCGCCATCACTTACATTGCCGTTCATTGATTGATGTGGATACTTACATAGCGCCATCTCTTACATTGCAGTTCATTGATTGATGTGGATACTTACATAGCGCCATCACTTACATTGCCATTGATTGATTGATGTGGATACTTACATAGCGCCATCACTTACATTGCCATTGATTGATTGATGTGGATACTTACATAGCGCCATCACTTACATTGCCGTTCATTGATTGATATGGATACTTACATAGCGCCATCACTTACATTGCCATTCATTGATTGATGTGGATACTTACATAGCGCCATCACTTACATTGCCATTCATTGATTGATGTGGATACTTACATAGCACCACCACTTACATTGCCATTCATTGATTGATGTGGATACTTACATAGCGCCATCACTTACATTGCCATTCATTGATTGATGTGGATACTTACATAGCACCATCACTTACATTGCCATTCATTGATTGATGTGGATACTTACATAGCACCACCACTTACATTGCCATTCATTGATTGATGTGGATACTTACATAGCGCCATCACTTACATTGCCATTCATTGATTGATGTGGATACTTACATAGCGCCATCACTTACATTGCCATTGATTGATTGATGTGGATACTTACATAGCACCATCACTTACATTGCCGTTCATTGATTGATGTGGATACTTACATAGCACCATCACTTACATCGCCATTCATTGATTGATGTGGATACTTACATAGCGCCATCACTTACATTGCCATTCATTGATTGATGTGGATACTTACATAGCGCCATCACTTACATTGCCATTCATTGATTGATGTGGATACTTACATAGCGCCATCACTTACATTGCCATTCATTGATTGATGTGGATACTTACATAGCGCCATCACTTACATTGCCATTCATTGATTGATGTGGATACTTACATAGCGCCATCACTTACATTGCCGTTCATTGATTGATGTGGATACTTACATAGCACCATCACTTACATTGCCTTTCATTGATTGATGTGGATACTTACATAGCGCCATCACTTACATTGCCATTCATTGATTGATGTGGATACTTACATAGCGCCATCTCTTACATTGCCGTTCATTGATTGATGTGGATACTTACATAGCGCCATCACTTACATTGCCATTCATTGATTGATGTGGATACTTACATAGCGCCATCACTTACATTGCCATTCATTGATTGATATTGATACTTACATAGCGTCATCACTTACATTGCCGTTCATTGATTGATGTGGATACTTACATAGCGCCATCACTTACATTGCCATTCATTGATTGATGTGGATACTTACATTGAGCCATCACTTACATTGCCATTCATTGATTGATGTGGATACTTACATAGCGTCATCACTTACATTGCCGTTCATTGATTGATGTGGATACTTACATAGCGCCATCACTTACATTGCCATTGACTGATTGATGTGGATACTTACATAGCGCCATCACTTACATTGCCATTCATTGATTGATGTGGATACTTACATAGCGCCTATCCTTGGTCAAAGACCACGTTCAGAGCGCTTTACAAACAAGCAGTCATATGCACAGTAGAGGTCTAAGCTTTAGGCTTCAGTCACCCACCTATCTCAAACCCACTCAATTTCCAGCGCACACAGGTGTATATGATGATGATAATATTTATAATAATGTACATTTGTATAGCGTCCTTTCTCTCTAAGAGCCCAGGGCGCTTTACATGAAAGAAAAATAGTACAAGTTACATAAAACATTCAAGACCACTCTTTCTCAAAAAAACCCTCCCTCCCCTCCCTCCCCCCCCACTCACACTCTCCCTTTCCCACTCTACATACATCCAAACCGAACTGACATAGGTGGTGTTGGAGAACAAGGAAGCTGAGAGTACTAATAGATAGGTTTTAAAAAGATGAGGTTTAAGTGATGAGCAAAAAGCAGAAATAGAATCAGATGCACGGATATGATGAGAAAGGTTGTTCCAGATGTGAGGAGCAGCAAAGAAGAAAGAACTTTCACTATAGGTTCTTGTACTGACACGAGGAAGTTTCAAAAAGTAACAGTCAGAGGAATATGAGTGGAATTTACAGTGAAATTTTGTCGAGGACAACTCTCATGTTGCCGTTGGTTCTTTTACGTGCGCTAGGTACATGTCACACACGGGACCTCGGTTCATCATCTTATTCTAACAGCAAAGATTTTTTCGGACAAAAGATTTGTCTGAGGAACAGCTTGATTATCTACTGGAACCAATCGATGAAAATTAGATAAAGTCATGCTGCTTCTGCTGCTGTTACTACTGCTGCTGCCACCACCACCACCACCACCACCACTACTTCAACTGGTACAATGATAAGGACAGCAGCACCACCTACATTACTGCTGCAACTACAATAACTACTGTAGCTGTCGTTGACAGTACTCCTAGTACAAACATTAGTGCCATGACCGCTGCTGCAAGTAACACTTGTGCCACCTCTTCCGCCATTACTATAGTATATTTACGTTAGCAAAAACCATCATTAAATGTGGCACCAAAAAATCACTCAGCAAACGCGCTACATTTTCTTTGACCAGAGAAAAGTCATCACACTGCCCCACGCAAAGCCTTCCCAGACATAAGTACTGGTTAAGACAGCAGAGTTTTTTTTGCAATGTAATGTTGAACCTGTGCTGATGGCAACTCAGCAAAATCGTTATTTTCTGGTCTTAGCATTTCTGAACGATGGTTTTACATCATTTCTTTTCTGTCCTGAAAAGGCTTTCGTCGTCTGCTCCTACTGATTAGCTATCTTCAGAAAGCATCCATGTGGACTGAGACTATGCCCCTCAAACACACACACACACACGCGCGCATCAGCGCGCGCGCGCGCGCGCGCACACACACACACACACACACACACACACACACACACACACACACACACACACACACACACAGAAACACAGTCACCACCACCATTACCTGCGCTTCCACAGAGAGAGAGAGAGAGAGAGAGAGAGAGAGAGAGAGAGAGAGAGAGAGTTTTAGAGAAAAGTAAAAGAAGAAAAATAGAAAACTTTTTTTTTTTTTTTGCTGCCCCATCATCTGCGCCGTTTCAGTGGCATTACTCCCACGCCGCTCTTTTAGATTCCCCCATACACAGCCACACAAGGGTTCGTCCGTCGCAGTTCCAGCGTCGGCAGTTCACAGGGAACCATCGATGTTAGGCCTCCAGGAGGCCACACACCAGAGGAGACCCTGCACTGCTGCTGAGTCACTTCGGTGGTGTTCAGTGGTGCCTGTTCTGTTTTAACGTACTCAGGACACCACCTACTAAGCCCCCTACTAACGACAATAATGGCTTAGTCGCGGAGCCAGACTGAGTGAGCGTCCCTCCCAGAGTGGAGACCGCCACCACGTCCCTCAAACAACAGCCCCCCATGAATCTGCCGACACTTACGACATTGACAGGACTCACCCCAAGCACAGAAGTGGAGGGGTATCGAAACTGAGGTCACCATGAGAGCAGGGCATGAAAGGCCACAGACTTTGAGACTATTTTGTTTATATTGATGACGATGAAGGAGGAGGAGGATGACGATGATGATGACGATGATGCTATGGAGGTCCATTTTGGTTTGGGACTGCGTGACAAGGCTGTACTCTACGCTTCCTGTCATAATGATATCCCGGCGTTAACCAGGCCCGAGAGATACAGACACTTGCAGTGTTGGTCAGGTAATTAGAGCAACACACCCAAAGACGCATCCTTGAAGTGGATGACACTCGACTGTGTGGTCCCAGTCTCTCCATTTAAGCCCACAGCACACTCAACTCTGGGTAGGAGCCGGCCACGGGCCGAAAAACCTACCACCGCTGGGATTCGAACCCGCGTCCTCCCAGCCGTCAGTCAGTGACGCTAACCACTTCGCCACGGCCGCTGGTAAAAATAGAAAACTTATCATGTAAAATTCATGACCATGGACGCAACGGATCAAATTCTGTTTGGTGAATGTAAAGATGAAGAGGAAATCGATGTCTCAGTACATTTTTTTACAAGAAGCCAGTTCGCTCTGCTTGGATTCAGTCATCTGTAAAAGCTGCCCAGCACACGCGAAAAGTGCACATCACTGTTAACGTCATAACCCGCAAACCAGTCAACGGCCGGAAATGGTAGCAACGGTCAGGTGACTCCCGCTGATCAAGGTAGGTAACTACGTCTGACCACGTTCGATTACTCCCCCCCAACTCTGACGTTAACAGACAGGGAAGGTCATTTCTTCATCATCGGATTATCACGCCTGTCTTACTTCAGCCTGAACTCCAGTAGCCATTGTTCTTTCCGAGCGTCTGATCGAGTAAATTGTTAATAGGTGTATGATCTTGTGATTATTGATTTCGACATCAGATAAATGACAGAGCTTGTCATGTTGCGATTGAGGGGTGTGTGAGAGACAGACAAAAATGCAGAGAGAAAGAGAGTGAGAGAGAGTGAGAGAGGGGAGAGAGAGACAGAGAGAGAGAGAGACAGAGAGAGAGAGACAGAGACACAGAGAGACACAGAGAGAGAGAGACAGAGAGAGAGAGAGACAGAGACACAGAGAGACACAGAGAGAGAGACACAGAGAGAGACAGAGACAGAGAGAGAGACAGAGAAAGGGAATGAAAGAGGTTTTGTTCAAATGAACCTTACACATCTTATTCTCTGTCTCATAAATCATACCCTAGACTTCCTCTTTCACCCCCTCTCTTTTTTCTTGTTTTCTTTCTTTCTTTCCCCCTGTCTCTTTCTTTCACTCTCACTACATCGTTCTCTCTCTGCCTGCAGATCAACTATCTGACAGTGTCCTCTCTACTTTCACTGCCTTTTGCATTATCTCCCTTGCCCTCAGTCATTCCCCACCTCTCCCTTCCAATATTCCTGGAGCCAGTTGCATTGCTCGGACGGAAAAGCCTAGTATGGTCGTAACCTGCTACAGACTGTGTGTCGTACGGAACTGACCAAGGGCGTAGTTTGGTCAGCGTTGGTATTTAGTCACGTGGAACTGTCAAAAGGAGAAGCGTAAGCGAAGGAAGCAGGGCTCAACTTCTGGAGACGTTTTCTCTCTTGCAACACCTGTGGGAAGTGCTGCGCATCCAGAATCGGCCTCTTCTCCCATATGAGGACACACACCGACAGATAAGCCTGCCTGCCTACTCATCCGTCGGATCGACGGGAGACTCCATCAACTGTCAAAAAGTTAGAACCAAGTAATGCAACTGGCACCTGGAATCAAAAACAATGCCTCGTATCATCTTCACCTTTCTCCCATTGTCCGTTTTCTGTCGAATCTGATAGGCTCTCGAGGCTTGACCAGTGCGCTGGGTTTACGGCTCTGTCATGCATCTTGCCGCCAGCGGCCAGTTTTTCTTTCAGTGCATGTGGGTTAGTGCATGTCCATCAGTTAGAACGCTAAAAGTCTATCTTCGTACTAAGCCCAGCCAGTTGCTGACAGCAGCTGGCCGAGAATTGGTCGCACTCCATTAATTTTGCGTTTTCCCTGCCACGTATGCCGGTGATAAGTGATCACACTGGCCACCAGCCGTCTCCAATCAGCTGTTTGATGTGTGGCAAGCACACACATGAGGCGGATGGCTGGTCCAAGGGACGGAACTCTTCAATGACACCAGCAGCGTCAATCACCATAACATTGGTTTGTATGTATATGAATGTGTATTGTGTGTGCGTGTGTTTATGTAAGTTTGTGCCTGCCTATGTGTGCGTATGTGTTAGGGTAGCTGTTAGATACACATATATGTTAAAATGTATGTATGCAGTGTGTGTGTGTGTGTGTGTGTGTGTGTGTGTGTGTGTGTAGTCACATTTTGGTGTATGTATGTAACATAGATATAATGTTTTATGTTAACAAAAGCGTTTTTGTAAAGCACATAGAGCAGATTTCTGGATAGTGTGCTATATAAGTATCCATTATTATTATTATTATTATTCTTTCGTCTGGAGAGCGCCGAAGCTGACAGCAACTAGCTGTGTCTGTTTGAAAATGTGTTGCTGTGTCTGGCTGACAGCAACTAGCTGTGTCTGTTTGAAAATGTGTTGCTGTGTCTGGCTGACAGCAACTAGCTGTGTCTGTTTGAAAATGTGTTGCTGTGACTGGCTGACAGCAACTAGCTGTGTCTGTTTGAAAATGTGTTGCTGTGTCTGGCTGACAGCAACTAGCTGTGTCTGTTTGAAAATGTGTTGCTGTGTCTGGCTTTTAAGAGCAACTCCTCGATAGTTATCCGGGTTGTTTGGGTCTCCTTGTTTTATAGATCTGAACGATTATAGATTTAGCCCAGTCCCCAGGGAAGATGCCATCACTAAACAGTCTATTAAACAGCACAACAAGAAAATCTACAACAGGTGTATTTGCATGCTTTAGTATCTCACTCAAAATTTTGTCTGGGCCTGAACTCTTTCCTGATTTTAACTTCTTTATGCTGTCAGTACCTTCTTGTCTACTGACTGGGTCGTTGAACAATAGTTCATCAAAATCCCCAGCATCATCGTCCACAGCATCATTTTCATGATTAGCATCATCAAAGGTTCCAAGCACAGTAGAAAAGTGAACAAACCATTGTTGTGAGCTGATGTTATTGTAAATAAATACTGATCTTATTGTTGCCCAAAATGAATTCGGATCTTTGATCGAATCCTTTAATTTTTTGTAACTTTAATTCTCCAAACTCTTTTTCCTTATTAAACAGACATATTCTTTACTTTCATTTACATATCTCTTCTTGCGATCTTTTTTTTATTTTATTTAATTTTCTTCAGTTTTGCACCTCTGAAAACTCCTAAGAAGGCCCTTCACACTCTTCATCAAGCCATTCAGTATATTCTTTCTTTCCTTTTCCAACTGTACGGAGAGAGAGAGAGAGAGAGAGAGGGAGGGAGGAAGGGAGAGGGGGATATATAGATAGATAGAGAAATAGATAGACAGATAGATAGATAGAGAGAGAGAGAGAAGAGAGAGAGAAAGAGAGAAAGAGAGAGAGAGAGAGAAGCTGGTTTCGGAAGGAATGCGCAGCAAAGAGGGTTAGTTCGCTGATAAAGACAGGCAGATAAAGAGAGAGAGGAAGGGAGACAGAGATAGATAGATAGGTAGTGAGAGAGAGGGTTGCAGATAGATAGACAGACGGAAAGAGAGAGAGAGAGAGAGAAAAAAAAATAGAGAAAGACAGAGAGAGAGAGAGAGAGGGAGAGAGAGAGGGAGGGTGTGAGAAAGAAACAGAGAGACAGACAGAAAGACAGAATGACAGACAGACAGATAGGCATAGGGAGACGCAAAGAGACACAGACAGACGAAAATGCACACAGAGACAGAAAGAAGAAGAAGAAGAAGAAGAAGAAGAAGAAGAAGAAGAAGAAGAAGAAGAAGAAGAAGAAGAGAGAGAGAGAGAGAGAGAGAGAGAGAGTGATGAGACTGACAGACAGAGAAACAGACAGAGTGGGAACAGGGAAACAAAGGACAGGGAATATATCTGATAATAGCATTTATCATAGCTTTGGGGATTCATTGAAATCCTATCATCTCTCCCTGCGTCAGCCTGTCGGAACGACCGCAGTCATAAATTGCTCCTTAGACCCCCCCTCCCTGTAAAGTACACGTAGGGTAGAGGGTTCACACACACACACACGCGCACGCACACACACACTTCCCCAAAATCACACAGGAACACCCACTCACACACACACACACACACACACACACACACACACACACATACACACACACACACACACACACACACACACACACACACACACACACACACACACACACACACACACACACACACACACACACACACACACACACACACCTGCTGCTGCGCTGAGTTAAAAAAACAAAGTGCACTGGTAGTCAATGAATGTTTTCATTTTGAGTGGAAACGTATTGATGTCCGGAATCGATCACACAGACACACATACATACAGAGACACACACACACACAGACCCACATACAGACGCCCCCCTCCACACACACACACACACACACACACACACACACACACACACACACACACACACACGCATTACACACCCACACACCGTCTCGGTAGTAACATGAACCTCGCAGACACGCACTGTGAAAACAGCGACAACAAAAGTGCTTTTTGTATTGACGGGTTGGAAGGTTTGAGTGAGCCCGGAGACAGAGAAAAGACGGGAAAAAACGGATAAAACTGAGAAACAGAGAGACAGACAGAGACAGAGACAGACACGGAGACAGAGACAGAGAGACAGAGACAGACAGACATACAGACAGGGAGAGACAGACAGACAGACAAACACAGACAGAGACACAAACAGACAGACAGATAGACAGACAGATAACGATAACTATAACAACCGAACATTCAATAAAGCCGTGACCCCATTAGAAGGGTTGATTACATGTTTTTGATGAAGGAATCTACATAATAATAATAATACTAGTAATAATAATAATAATGAGCATTTATGGCGCTTAATCTTACTAAAACCCTAAGCGCTTACAAAAAACAAGAATACATTTTGGACAGGTATACTGGGACGAAACAGCGCAGACATCAAGGGACAGTCACCACTTCCACCACGATTTTGCCATTCTCTTATCACGCACACAACCGACACACACGCAGAAGGGACACACAAACTGGAGAGGAACGAAATAGAGATGCCAATCAGGATGTGAAAAGAGTAGTTTTAAGAGAAGATTTGAAGGATGACACAGAAACCGAACTGCGGAGGGAAAGAGGGAGCTTATTCCACGAGGACGGGGCCTGGAAAGAGAATGAGCGTTGGTCCCGCGGTCTTGGTCTTAAAGCGCGGGACACGGAGAAGGCGAGTGTCAGATGAGGAGCGCAACTGTCGCGATGGAGAGTACAGATGCAGAAGATCGGTAAGATAGGAAGGAGCGAGACTGTTCAGGGATTTAACTCACTCAGTACGGCTAGTCCTCTCTTCTCCTCTACACAGACCCCTCGGATGTCCAGTGGGTGTCTGAATGACCCAACCTTTAGCTTCCGTCGTCAGAACTGTGGTATTCTTTGTCAACATTCACGTCTTCAGTATAAGAGCCTTCCGGTTGCAATATTTTGATGATGGTAATTGGGGTGAACGCTGTTAACGTCATCTCTCTCGCCGTTCGTATGGAGAGAGTTAAAGCAAATAAGGATATAATCTAACTAGTAACATGCAGACACAAACAAAGCTATAGTTCTGTCCAGCCAATCATGAAACCTCGTCTTTTAAATGATCGAGGAACAGAGAGAGAGAGAGACAGAGAGACAGAGATTGCACACGTTAATTTCCATATGGATTAATAAAGTGTTTTTTTGAATTGAATTGAATTGAAAAAGACAGCGACAGAGAGAAAGAAAGATATAAGTAGAGAGAGGGAACAACATCTCTCTCTCTCTCTCCCTCCCTCTCCTTCGCTACTCTTTCCTCTCTCTCTCTCTCTCTCTCTCTCTCTCTCTCTCTTTTGATAAATCCTATTGTCGCATATCATCATCATCGTTTCTACCCCTTTCTCTTTTTATCTGTCTGTCTGTCCCTGTCTGTGTGTCTCTCTGTCTGTCTGTCTGTGTCCCTCCCCACTCCCTCTGTACCCCCCCCCCCCTTCCCTATCTCCCACCCTTTCTATTTGCTCTCTCAAACAGCCCAGCTACGTTGAAACAACGTCTGCTAACCGTCCCCACCGCTCCGCCCACCCACTTCATAAACAACCAACCAGCCAACCAACATAAACTCCAGGACGTTTTGAATTAACGGGTTCGCCGCATTCCACCCCGAACAAACACACTGCCCGCTCCCCCCCCCCCTACCACCCCCCCCCCTCCCCCCAGACCCCCCATCGCCCAGTGACACAACGAACTCTCTGGAAGCCAACACAGGGTGTTGAAGGAAGAGCGACGGTTGTCTGTGAATGGCTGGTGGGTATGTGTGTGTGGGGGTGGGGTGGAGGTGGGGGGGGGGGTGCTCGGGTGGAGACTGGAACCACCGGGAAAGATGGAGATCGATCACACAACCTGGGGATAGGGGGGGG
>NC_134899.1:4303648-4318648 GCF_041734735.1 Babylonia areolata
TAAGTTGGTAAGAAAAAAAAGTAGATTATATGATTAATTTCCTCTCAACCTATCCTGTTCTCTCTGTGATAACCCTTCCTCGCCACACTAAATTCCTTTTTTCTTAAGTAGAAAATCACCGAGGGCATACAGACAAAATCCAACACACCAATCAATCAAACATGCACGATTTTGAAATCTCCAGCTAATGATATCACAAACATCGATCAATCAATCAACCAACCAAAACAAATAAATCAAGTATGCACGATTCTGAACCTTCGAACTACTGACAACAAAATTCCGATGCTTATTTTGTATTTTGTATTTCTTTTTATCACAACAGATTTCTCTGTGTGAAATTCGGGCTGCTCTCCGCAGGGAGAGCGCGTCGCTACACTACAGCACCACCCATTTTTTTGTATTTTTTTCCTGCGTGCAGTTTTATTTGTTTTTCCTATCGTATTGGATTTTTCTACAGAATTTTCTACAGAATTTTGCCAGGAACAACCCTTTTGTTCCCGTGGGTTCTTTTACGTATGCTAAGTGCATGCTGCACACGGGACCTCGGTTTATCGTCTCATCCTAATGACTAGCGTCCAGACCACCACTCAGGGTCTAATGGAGGGTCTAGTGGAGGGGGAGAATATATCGGCGGCTGAGCCGAGATTCGAACCAGCGCGCTCAGATTCTCTCGCTTCCTAGGCGGACGCGTTACGTCTTGGCCATCACTCCACACTCCATTTACCAACTGGTGGAGTAAGCATCTTTTCCTCTTCTGCAGAATTCAGCACCACGTCCCTCCAGAGACAGTCTCCATACCATAAATCTGCCAAGAAGCATACCTAACACAGGGAACTGCGAAAAGACGGCAGGTGGAACAAAGAACCAAAGGACCCAGTACATGAGCTACAAGAGCCCACAGGAGATCGGAAAAATCTCAAATCTTTACCCACCAGGCGCCGTTACCGAGATTCGAACCCGGAACCCTCGTACTGAAAGTCAAACACTTTAACCAGTCGATTATTGGGCCCGTCCGAAAGCCCAGAACATGAAGAGAAAACACCAGCATCATGCCCACAGTCCAAAATCCATGTATTTATTCATCAATATAGGCAGCATCATGTCCACTCTCCAACATCCATGTATTTATTTATCAATATAGACAGCATCATATCCACTCTCCAACATCCATGTATTTATTCATCAATATAGACAACATCATGTCCACACTCCAAAATCCATGTTTTTAGTTATCATTATAGACAGCATCATGTCCACACTCCAAAATCCATGTATTTAGTCATCTCACTTTCCAGGCCCCCCAAGATGATACGGTTCTGCCCTCAGAGAGCATGCCCTTAGGTCATATAGAGAGATGGTGTGTGTGTGTATGTGAAGAGAGAGAGAGAGGGAGAGAGAGAGAGAGAGCGTGTGCGTGCGTGCGTGCGTGCGTGCGTGCGTGTGTGTGTGTGTGTGTGTGTGTGTGTGAGAGAGAGAGAGAGAGAGAGAGAGAGAGAGAGAGAGAGAGAGAGAACGAACGAACGAACGAACGAAATTTTATTTTACGAGGGTAAAGGAGTAAGCACAAAGTACTTTTTTACATCCAGCCCTCTGGGCATAAATAATAATTGGAAAAAAAAGCAACAAAGCAACAACAACAACAAAAAAAGAAAGAAAAAAAAAAAGAAAAAAAAGGCGAGAGTCAATTCACAACACCAACGTCAAAATTGCATAAGCATGTGCAAACATAAACATAGAACTTATGTACAATACAATATCGCGATAGATGAATAACAACGAGGACAATAGGGTAGGGGCGTGGTGGAGAGCGGAAGGAAGAATGGACAAGGGGAAGAGTAAAGAAGGCAGGGGAGGCTGACAACAGACAGATATAGTGACAGTGACAGTGGAGAGACATAGAGACTGACAGGGGAGGAGAGAGGCGTATATATATTGACAATCTATACATGATTTTTTGTTTATAATTGATATGTGTCACATAATCACATGTTTTTCAATAAATGTGCACGATATATGTTTTTAAAGTTAGGGATGCTTTTTACGGTGTTTACATTGAGGCAGGATAATAATTCATTCCATAAACAGCCCCCTGAATAAGACAGACTAGATTTAAAAAGATCGATCCTTGGAAGTGGTACCATAACTTTATGAAGATGACGATGAGTGTTGGTTACAAATTTATTCTTCAGTGAGGGGGGAGCAAATCCAGACATGATTTTGAACATAAATAGACCTTTGTTAAATAGAAGTTTTGTTTTCAGTGGGAGGATATCGAGAGCTTTATAATCAGATACAGTCAATGATGAAGATTTTAAAAGAATCAATTTTACAGCTCTTCTGTGCAGACTCAATAGAGGTTTTATAATACTGTCACTCGCCGAATCCCACACTTTCGAAGCATAGTTAATGTGTGATTCTATATAAGCACTGACAAATAGTTTTCGGCAGTGAAGATCCAAAACGTGTTTAATTCTAGACAGTTGATAGATATTTTTTTTTATACCTGTTTGCATAACAGAGAAATATGATGTGACCATGACAAATTATTATCGATAGTGATGCCAATGATTTTATGGTAGTCAACTTCTTCAATCTTGTTACCTTTGATGAAAATAGGCGAACAGTTTATGGACATATTTTGATGTTTTTGTCTTGTTGTGATTATTAGGAATTTTGTTTTTTTAGGATGGAGACACATGTGGTTTAGTTCGGACCATTCAATCAATTGGTCAATACTTTCCTGAAGAGAAGGAGATACGATACATAGGTTAGTATGACTAGTATGAATGGTGGTGTCAGCAAACATTTCACATGGTGTCTTGATAGATAAGGGTAGTTCATTAATATATGCAGAAAATAAGATAGGTCCCAAAACAGAACCTTGAGGTACACCATAGTTAATTGGTAATAACATTGATTTTGAACCATTTGTGGACACAAGTTGTTTTCTTTCAGAGAGAAAAGATGAGATAAGTTCTAATGTATTCAAAGACAAATCATAAATCTTTAGTTTTTTTCAGGAGGAGAGAATGATCAATCACATCAAAAGCCTTCATAAAGTCGACAACAAGAGCTCCAGTAATTTCGTTATTATTAATGTTAGTAAGCCATTGATCTACTAAATTTGTTAGTGCAGAATGACATGAGTGATTAGCTCTAAATCCAGACTGATTTGGATGGAACAAGTCAAAATTATTAAAATGCTTAAGAATATGTTTATTTATATGATTTTCCAGGGGTTCTGATAATATTGGCAAAATAGAAATTGGTCTGTAGTTTGATGGTTCAGAGCGATCACCATTCTTATATATAGGAATAACTTTAGCAGTTTTGAGCGTTTTGGGAATCTTATGTTTTGTAATACTTAAATTATATATGTATGTGAGGGATTCTGCTATTATAGGAGCTGAGAGTTTTAATATTTTTCCGTCTATGCCATCAAGACCTCTTGTACTAGTTTGTTTTAAATGGATCAGAGCATTATAAACTTCATGTACACATATCAGAGGAATATCTAATGTGGGTGAAATATTTTTTGATTGACAGAATTTTAACAGAGCATCTAAAGAGTTAAGGTTTGATTTGTCTGATTTTATAATTGAAGTAGCTATGTTACAGAAATGTGAGTTAAGTTTATCTGTGGATATGTCTGTGAGTGATGTAATTTGTGTGGCTCTATTCTTATTTTTCAACTGATTTATGGCTTTCCACAAAGACTTACTATCAGACTTAGAAGTGATCAACTTTTGAAAATATTTCTTTTTCGCTAAACGTTTCAAGTTATTTACTGCATTTCTTTGCTTTTGAAAATCTTCTCGGGTTCCAGTTGATAAAAGAAAATCTCTGAAATCGATGGCGTCTTCTATGTCTCCCGTTATCCAAGGCTTTTTCAGACTGGTTTTTACACGTTTAGTTTTGAATGGGGCGTGTTTGTTGTAAATGTTGAGGAAATTATGATACCATATTTCAAATGCTTCATCTGGATCAGTAAACTGATAAACGAGAGACATAGGAGAGTTCATCAGGTCCATCAAGAATGAATCAGGGTCAAATTTTGAATAACTTCTGTATGTGATAACTTTATGACAGTTTTTTGGTATCTTGATACCTTTTTTAGACCATGTGATACACACTGGAAAGTGGTCGCTACAGCCAAAGGTTGGAGAGCATATTTCAGAAATAGTCTTTGTGGAAGTTGTGTATATGTGGTCGATGAGTGTTTGTGAAGTGCAAGTGAGTCGTGTTGGTTTGTCGATTAACTGATTGAGATGAAAGGATTCGTATGTTTGTTTCCAGTTCAAGTCACCCAATAAAATAATTTCATTTGAGAGCAGAGAAGCGTCTTCCATCATTAGCGTGAACTTATCCATCCAGTCAACGTGCTCTGCAGGATTCCTATAGATAAAGCCTGTAAGAAACGGTTCCGATTTTTTAAAGTGTACCTAGATCCATACTGATTCAACATGGTGGTTTTCGAGTGATTGAATTCTTTTGAATCTGATATGTTCATGAACATAAATAAGTAAGCCCGTTTCCTTTGGATTGAAAGGATTCTTACGAACGACATTATATACAGGCATGATTAGGTCATAGTCTGACATATGTTCTGATAATCTTGATTCACCAAATCCAAAAATGTGAAAGTTTTTTCCAAAATTATTCAATATATCAGAAACATCAGATAACTTATTAATTATATGATTGATATTAAGAAAGCCTACTCTCAAACCTTCTCCCAAAGGCCATGCATCGCACGTCTGGGGTGTGTTAGCATTCATGATTATCTTAAGCTGACAATATAAGTAATGAAAAATTCAGTAAACAAGACACAAGACAATCTAGATTATATAGGAAAAGTAACAATAATAATAATGTCAAGTAGATAGCAATCTAATTGAGAAAAAAAGAGTAAATTCTGAAGATCAAACACTATAAGGAATGAAACAATCAATCAAGCAAAACCAATTAAATGAGCAAATTATGGGGTAGATAACAATTTTACCTTATGATAACAGGCGAATAATATATAATGACAAATGAAAGTTATTATATATAGAGAGAAAAATCAGGACTCCTCAATTGTATCAGTGGTACTAATTATATCAATGGGCAAGGCAACTTATCAGTTGATCCGGCACATGTGTGAGCAACCGCAGGGGTTTATAATTACAAAGAAAAACAAACAACTATTACTTCATGCGCATGTGCAAAGTTAACCCCAACCCTCCCCCACCCTCCCCGATATTTCGATACTGGCAACAACAACAAATAAACCACCACCACCAACAACAACAACAAAATTAAAGAAAGCGACAAATATTGAAAGGAAAACATCATCCATGATTGACTCTGTAACTGGCGAAAGATTAAACATTGAGTCATATCTATTTAGAATGGTGTGGGGACATATGGGGGAAGGAGTCGGCAGGAGGGGGACGAGGGGTTCACGTAACAAGAAGTCAAGAAGCATGATTTGATGGAAATGTGCGCTGTTGTGACAACAAGCGGGATGCCATGTGTAACAATTGTTCTGCATATGGGTGGATTTGGTTTGGAGACTGTGTTTGTTAGTCTGTCTGTATTTTGCCTAGGAAAGTTATTATATGAGACACCGTTTTGATCTGTGTAGTGTGGTTGACGTGCGACAGGGACAGAATTGTACGGTGAGGCTGGGTGGGGGGGGGGTACTGGCTGGAATGTAAGATTGGTGTTCTCCTACTATTTAAGCTGGGAGCAAGAGGAGGGAAATGATAACTGGATTGTATGGGTGGAAATGGTTGCTCTAAAACCTGATCATGTTTATCGCCAGTTACGTCAGGTTGATGTGTTCGCTTCAATTCTGCCTGTGAATGATAAGCAGAGGAATGATCATTACGCAGTGGAACATTTCTGTCGTTCCACTCTTTGTCAGTCCTGTGAATGTTTTCAGGAAAACGGCCTTCTTGACGGAGACCTGTCCGCCACAGATTTTCAAAAGTTGCAGCCAGAAGAGCAGTTCCTCTGGCATTAGGGTGTTTTACGCTGCTGTAAAGGTTGGTGTTTGGTGCGAACGTTGGAAAATTATTGATGTAAAGGACTTTTTGTTGGTCACATGTGATTTGAAGGTTACGGTTGGAGGGAAGGATGATGTTGTTCAAGTGATGTTTGCCTCTGGCAGGAAGGATTGAACTCAGGCTCAAGCGTGCTTCTGGGAATTTATTTCGACATAACAGGATTAGTTTAGTCCATGTGTCGGTTGACACAGGACCTGATGAACAGGAATTTATGCCAGCATGAATGAGCACGTCTTTCAGATTTGGAGCAACAGGTAATGCATTAAGCCAATTGCAGATGTCTTCAACACACATTCCTGGAACACATATTTTGAATAAATAGGACTGATGGGGCGCTAACCGTCTGGCGTTGATGAAACGAATGACAGAGTCACCAGTTAGAAGTATAGTTGCTTTATCTGGAATCGACATGCTGTTCAGTGTTTCTTGGGGAGTTGTTGACAGAGCTTTAGTTGTTGGTTTACTATTTACCATGGTAACTCTATCTACAGGAGGGACCGCGTCAGCTGGGATGCTATTCTCTGCACTCGAGAGCACAGAGAAAGGGTTAGATGTGGAAACTGAGTAATGAAAAGAGTTTCCAGGTTCATCATTGTAATCAGAAGAGGGAGCTGATGTACTGTCCGGTTTGTTTTCACGAGGAGGACAGTGTTTAGGGGATGGTGTCACTGTCTGGAATTCCGCCCGTGCACAGCTCTCTGGTAAAACAGAGGGCTTAGCTACAGTATCATGACTTGGGGCGGTTTGATGGTAGGGAATTGTGTCTGTTTCTGTGCTTACATCTACACTTGTAGGTTTGTCCTGAATCTCAGAGGGTGTTTGTGTGGATGATGTCACACTTTTCTTCTCTTCTGGTTTAGATTTTTTAATTTCAGAGTTTATTGACCCTAGCTGTGTTTTGATGGACTGGTTGTCTTTTGTTAGCTGTTTGTTTGATGCTTCCAGTTTTGTGAGCTGAGACTGCATGTCATCCAGTTTGGAAATGAGCAGGTTGAATTTTTCAGAAATATTGATACGTAATTCGTTTTTAGTGCTAACCTTGATGTCTTCAACAGCTGTGAAAAAGTTATTTTGTAATGTAGATAGTGCACTAGATAAAGAATCAAGCTGCTGGTCTAAATCGAAAACCTCCTGTTTCAGTTCTGGAAGTGAACCGACAGCCTGTGTATGTACTGTATGGAACAATGTTCGCTTTTTTTGTAATCTAGTCCTTTTTCCCACTGACGTTACTGTCTTTTTGTGGCTTCTGGTTTCTTTTCCCATGTGAGGGTTGCTGTGCGCCACAGGTGGAGTGGGCAGGAGGACGACGATACCATCTTGGGTCGGCTCAGCTGTCAGTAGATGTGATGGTGGTGGGGTGAAGGAATCTCCACAAGGAGATGTCGGTGTCCATGGAGACAAGTCAATGGTGGGTGTGTATATAGCAGGTGAACCAGGGAACGCACTGATGAATGTCACAGGAGTTTGGATCAAGAGTTTTGATAGTTTTTCAATATTTTAATCTCGCCTGAAATTAGATACCACTTTTTTATAATTTCACATTCATCTGAATCCCAGAGTGGGCAGTCTAAACCTTGACACAGTAAAGTTCCTTCGGATTGTGATGAAAAATACAGGGTAATAGTCACAGATTTACATGACTGATAAAAAATACGAATCACTGACTTGGTAAGAGTGGAAGGAGACGGCACGGATACAAGCAACGAGGGAAACGACAATACTGAGTCATTGTGATCATAGTCACTGAGCTGAACTGAAATATCGGACTCGTGTAATCCAGACTATCGATAAAAAAGACAGTTTCTCCACACTGTAAGTTCATCCTTGCTGCACGAAAACCGTTTTTGGGTTATGTCGAGTGTAGGCTGTAATTTTTTGAGACTCTTGTCTTTGCAAGGAGAAGTTGAAGCAGACATGATTACACGACACAGGGACAAAGACAATACATAATACTCACTGTGCCGGAGTTGTTCATAATTTCACACTAAAATAGAATCCACTGCGATGAAATGAAGATATACCACACACACACAACACACACACACACACACACACACACACACACACACACACACACACACACAGCACTGTTCACAGGTCAAGGAAGGATATCCACAGAACATGACCCGTGGCACACACAACAGCGGCTGTCCGTGTTTTGTCTGTGTCCGGTACAGGTGCACTTAACATCATGTCGCGGAAATCACTTGATTATCTGTTCAACCAAACAATTTTTATACCACTGTGCACAGAATATTTCAATTGATACAGAAAAGTATATTAATCACTCGATAAGGTGAAATAAGCTGAATTATCACACTGAATAAATTAATTTGGCGGAGCGTCATAGAATGGCGTCCGCTCAGTCCATGAGAACAGCTCAGAGAGAGAGAGAGAGAGATAGGGGATGGAGGAAGTTAGGACAATCTCACCCTGATTTCATGAAGTGCAGCACTATGGCAGAAAAGCTGAGAGGCTGAAAGGTGCTGGTATCTTGAATTGTTGTCTTTTGAGTGGTTTTTTTTTTTTCCTTTAGTATTTCTCTCATTTCCTTTCTATCTGTCTGTCTGTGTGTTTGTCTGTGTCTCTCGCTCTCTCCCTCTGTGTGTGTGTGTGTGTGTGTGTGTGTCTGTGTGTGTGTGTCTGTGTCTGTGTGTCTGTGATTCATCAGAATCAGAATCATATTCAGTTGTTACGGAAATATCAAGGAAAGATTTACTGCCGTAAGAATAAATAACAAAACCAACCAACTCACAGAAATGTGTGAGATTGTTAGTCGAGGTGGTATTTTCAGATATGACTTGCTATCAGTGTTACCAAAATGTGTTACTTCAGACTTCATTTCGTTCAAGAAAATATCTCGCCAATGTGATACACACACACACACACACACACACGCACACACACACACACACACACACACACACACACACACACACACACACACACACACACACACACACATATATATATATATATATATATATATATATATCTTGTATGGCCAGCTGAAGGAAGGCCACCGTGAACTTGGAAGACCCTGCAAGCGCTTCAAGGACTCCTTGAAGACAAACCTCAAAGCCTGTGACATAGACATCGCTTCCTGGGAAACTGATGCTCTTGACCGCTCTCGCTGGAGGATGCTGTTTTCCCTTGCAACACCTGTGGGAAGTGCTGCGCATCCAGAATCGGCCTCTTCTCCATATGGGGACTCACACCGACAGATAAGCCTGCATGGCTGCTCATCTGTCGGTCCGACGGGAGACTCCATCACACACACACACACACACACACACACACACACACACACACACACACACACATCTATCTCTCTCTCTCTGTATATATATATATATATATATATATATACAGAGAGAGAGAGATAGATGTGTGTGTGTGTGTGTGCGTGTGTGTGTGTGTGTGTGTGTGTGTGTGTGTGTGTGTGTGTGTGTGTGTGTGTGTGTGTGATATCATTTTGTCGAGAAAATAAGTGAAACTTATCTTCTAAAGCACCACAGATTTTTCATATTTTTGCGTACATACATGTCTGCTTACTTCTTAGGAAGATCACGTGTACTGACTTTCACGAAGTTTTCACACGTTTTATGTGTTTTTTATGTTAAGTTTTCCCTGGGGGGATCAGACA
The DNA here is from genome assembly GCF_041734735.1 of Babylonia areolata. Taxonomy (NCBI): domain Eukaryota; kingdom Metazoa; phylum Mollusca; class Gastropoda; order Neogastropoda; family Buccinidae; genus Babylonia; species Babylonia areolata. The sequence goes on from NC_134899.1 coordinate 4,313,351, forward strand.
TTGCTCGAGTCTGTATTCTTTAATAACATTATATAACAATGTTGGCTTAGATTTACTTTCGCTTTTCTGTTTTCTCCACAAACTTTCCCTTTCCTGTCTTTTTTTCTTAAGGTAATGTGTGTAGTGACATGTCTGCTCCCTCTGTGAGTCTGTTAATGTGTCTTTGTTCTAGCCTCCATGTGTGTTTCTGTTGTTGAGTGTGTGCGTGTATGTGTCTGTGTGCGGGAGGGGGCGGGGGAGGCATAGGGGGGTAAGGGTGCGTATATGTCTACGTGTGTGTTTGTGCGTGTGTGTGTGCACGCGTGCGTGTGCTCAGCGTCCCTGCCAACAATGGCAATGAACATGTCTCCTGTTTTTTGGTTACAGTAAATAAAAAGAAAAAAAGAACGAAAGAAAGAAAGATGGTTTATCGATTCTGTCTGGCTGCCCAGGTCTGTCAGGATCCATAGTAAAGAACTACAGTCAGGCAGACTTCAATACAACGTGCTGTGCACCGCTGCTCTGCTTTGGGTTTATTCCCTGATTGCCTTGACCCGTGTAGAGCAGGACAATTAGAACTCTACAAAATCAGTACTCCGTGTTAAGTGTTGTTTTTCAACCACCATCTACCTGAAGATCTAGTCATCAACTCCATCCACATGTAATGTGCGGGTTCTGTTCAAACGTGTGTGTGTGTGTGTGTGTGTGTGTGTGTGTGTGTGTGTGTGTGTGCACGCGCGCGCGCGCAGTACGTGCATGTGTGAGTACGCACAAGTTTTTTTTAGATTGATATGCACTTGTATGTATCCTGATTTCTACTGTATCTGTGTTTGTGTATGATTTTCGATTTATGTTCGTACCTTGTTATGTACTACAACCCCCCCCCCCCCCCCAATATTCCTTGTGACCCCGGTACACGTGGTAATAAAGACATCTATTCTATTCTATTTTTCTTTCTTTATTCTATCTATTCATTCTTTCCTTCTATCTTTCCTTCATTCTCTCTTTCCATCGTTCTTCCTCTTACCGTAGTATTTAAGATGATACTTGTCTCGGAAAACTGAGCCATTACGACATAGATGTTGACTGTCTTTCACATTAGTTTTCATGAAGTAGATGACACTGGACTATGTGGTCCCGGTCTGCCCATCAGATCCCATGGCACTCTTTCAGCTAAGATCAGGCCAAGGACCGACAACTCCTGGTATGACTGATTGCCCCTGAAGGGGGTCATCAGCCGTTTGTCTGCATAATATTATAGAAGCCGACCAAACTCCATTAAATTCCACTTACTGTTTTCTAAAATAAAAAAAAGATTATTGTTGTAACCTAAAGCCTTCGTTTCGACTATGATATGTGTTTCTATTCAATAAACTTTGTATATTGATAGGGAAAATGTTATTGGCTATTGCGAAGGAAAATGACTTGTTAAGTGTATTTGCTTGCTTGCACGTGAAAACTTTGTGTTTATTTTTTGACATCAATAGATAATGGAACAAAATGAAAACTAATCTAAAGATGATCCATAATAAACCGCACGTTTTATGTATGTATCTGTACGCATGCGAGTGCACGCGTGTATGTGTATGTCGTGTGTGTTACGTGTGTGTTGTGTTGTGTTAGAACCATTCAAGAGGTGCAACAACATATTTAATATGATATTCCCCTTGTCCTGAGGACTGTATTGATATGTGGACAATAAAAAGACCTTTCACGTTTTCTCTCTGTGTGTCCCTCTGTGTCCCCCTGTCCCTCTCCCCCCCCCCCCCACTCTCTCTCAACCCCACTCTCTTTCTTTCCCTATATTGCCTTCGTCATCTCTATCTCTCTCTCTTCCTCTCTCTCTCTCTCTCGCCGTGTCCCTCTGTCCCCCCCCACCTCTCTGTCACTCCCTCTCTCTCCACTACACTCTCTTTCTTTCTCCATATTGTCTTCGTCATCTCTCTCTCTCTCCCTCTCTCTCTCTCTCTCGCCGTGTCCCTCTGTCCCCCCCTCTCTCTGTCACTCCCTCTCTCTCCACTACACTCTCTTTCTTTCTCCATATTGTCTTCGTCATCTCTCTCTCTCTTTCTCTCTCTCTCTCTCTCACTCACTCTTTCTCAGTCCATTCTTTCTTTCCAAACTCTCTCCTCTCTCTCTGCCTCTCCCTCTGTCTTTCTATCTCCCCCTCCCATTCTCTCGTTCTCTTTCCCTTCTTACTTTCATTCCATTTGTTTCTCTCTATCCCCCCCCTCTCTCTCTCTTTGTACCTGCCCACTAAATCTCTTTCTCATTTGTGTGGATGATATATATACATACATACATATATATATATATATATATATATATATATATATATATATATATAAAGAGAGAGAGAGAGAGAGAGAGAGAGAGAGAGAGAGAACTCGTGCACAGTAGATTATGGACTGGGGAAAATTCAATAAGCAAGCAGTCTTCTGACATCGGCTAAGGAATGAGAAAAGGTGAATTGATTCATATCCATTTGAATATGTCTCTGTCTGTCTGTCTGTCTGTCTGTTTGTCTGTGTTCTTCCTTTCGCTTTGAATCAATATGTATGTGTAAGTATGTCTGTCTGCCTGTCTCTCTCTGCCTGTCTCTGTCTGTTTGTCTGTCTGTATGACTGTCTGTCTCCCTCTCTCTCTCTCTCTCTCTCACCAAGACACGCACACATCAAACACTCACGCGCCCACACACCCATAAACTACAAACAACCAACACAAGAATTTAGAAAAAAAAAAGAAAGAAAAAAAAAGAAGAAGAAACAAGACAAATAATTGCAACGAAGCAAGCACATCTGTTCTCACAGTTCACGAAACTTTGTGGTGCAGGTTTTTGGCCAACAGCGACTGATTTGTAACGGAAAATGCGTCTTCAAATGTCAGCGATTGCTCCGTTGCCGCTGGAAGGTTTTAGTGCGCTCTTCTTGGGGGGAGCCTTTCATTGGCCACGGCAATGATTTTCCAAAGGTCGTCTCAAATGCAGGGCAGTTGCTTAAAATGCTAATCGATCGTATGCATTTAGAAGAAAAAAACAACAAAAACAAGAACTGAGGATTGAAAAGAGCGCAAGTCATATCACTGTTATTTCATTCCACCAGCGACGTAACTGAAGTAACTTTTTTTCCCGATAAATATTACCGTTGATATTTCAATGAGAGTAAGACAAATATAAACGCAAAAATATATCGGGTAAAATAACATATCCCCAAAATACTTCTGTGAAAACAGTCTCGTCAGAAGAGTTATCGAGAGCTGTATTTAGAGCATATGCTGTCATAATACAAATTAATTATCAAACACTCTTCCTCCTTGAACAAGACGTTGAATCGGCAGGTCAGTCTTGTATTGCGAACAGGTAAGGAAAAACAGCAGGAGGAGCAGCAGCAGCTGAAGAAGAAGAAGGTGGAAGAGGAAGAGAAGGAGGACAGCAGGAGAAGGAGGAGAAGGGGGAGGAGGAGGAGTAGGAAGAAGAAGAGAAGGAGGAGGAGCTGAAGAAGTTGAAGGAGAAGGAAGAGAAAACGAAGAAGAATAAGGATGAGGAGAAGGAGAACGAGATGGAGGAGGATGAGAAGAAGAAGAAGAAGAAGAAGAAGAAGGATGATGATGATGAGGAGGAGAAGCAGATGGAGGAGGAGGAGAAGAAGAAGAAGGTGGAGAGGAGGAGGAGGAGAAGGGGTAGGAAGAAGAAGAGAGGGAGGAGGAGGAAGAGGAGAAGAAGAAGAAGAAGAAGAAGAAGAAGAAGAAGAAGAAGAAGAAGAAGAAGAAGAAGAAGAAGAAGAAGAAGAAGAAGAAGAAGAAGAAGGTGGAGAGGAGGAGGAGGGGTAAGAAGAAGAAGAGAGGGAGGAGGAGGAGGAGGAGGAGAAAAAGAAGAAGAAGAAGGTGGAGAAGAGGAGGAGGAGGAGGAGGAGGAGGAGGAGGAGAAGAAGAAGAAGAAGAAGAAGAAGAAGAAGAAGAAGAAGAAGAAGAACAAAACGAAGAAGAAGAAGAAGAAGAAGAAGAAGAAGGATTTCCAATAGCACCATTTACCATTAGTGTCACAACCCCATCGCTCTGGAACTGTGAGGTCGGATGGGAAATAAGCAACGGTCCTTATAACATGTAATGAACTTACCTTTGATTTTATTATTATTATTATTATTATCATTATTATTGTTCTTGTTCTTGTTGTTGTTATCATCATTATTGTATTATTTATTTATCGATCCATTCTTTTATTTATCCGTATATTTCAACAGTAGCATTGTCATCATCATCATCATCCTTATCCAAGAACGCGCCTACCTGTGAACACACCTCAAGTAATTTGCATAATCATAAAAGAGCGCGAGAGAGAGAAAGAAAGACAGACAGAGACAGAGATATAAATGTGTGTGTGTGTGTGTGTGTGTGTGTGTGTGTGTGTGTGTGTGTGTGTGTTGCGTGTCTGTCTGTCTGTCTGTCTGTTCACACATTGTTTGTTTGTCTTGTGTTCCACATGTAACGATCTTGCACTCTACATAGTTTTGTTTCTTTTTTTTCCGAATGCACATAAACATGTGAGAGACAGATAAACGGGTATAACTATCACACACACACACACACACACACACACACACACACACACACACACACACACACACACACACACACACACACAACTAGTCAGTAAGATGGCAGGCAAAACGGAAGAGGTATATTTTTTAAAAACTGAACTGGGCAATCCAAAACGAAATAGAAATGATTGCTGACAAAGAAACATAAAGAAACTACTTGTAGAACATTTGGATGCAAGGGATTAAATCGATTCGCAAAGCGAGCCCGTTTCATTTTTATTTTTCTTGAAGGTTATGCTTTGAGTTCGCTTCTTCATGGTAAAGAGATTTCATTGGCCCAAGAGCTCATTGCGTCGATAGAGGCCATGTGATCGATTTTTCCAATCAGGGAAGAGCTACGGCTTGCTTGCACAGAGGTCTGGGAAAATCCGATAAATATCCAGCTAATTGATAGCTTTTTTTTGGATTATGTGAAAACGAATGTTTTCTCTGTCTCTGTCTCATCTTTTTTCTGCTCTTCTCTCTCTCTCCCCTCCCCTCCTCTCTCTCCCTCCCCTCCCCCACTCTCTCTCTCCTCCCCCCTCTCTCTCTCCCTCCTCCCCCCTCTCTCCCTCCCCTCCTCTCTCTCTCTCCTCTCCCCCACTCTCTCTCTCCTCCCCCTCTCTCTCTCCCTCCCCTCCACTCTCTCTCTCCTCCTCCCTCTCTCTCCATCCCCTCCACTCTCTCTCTCCTCCCCCCTCTCTCTCTCCCTCCCCTCCTCTCTCTCTCTCCCCTCCCTCCTCTC
>NC_134899.1:4323648-4333648 GCF_041734735.1 Babylonia areolata
CTGATGCGGTGTGGTGTGGTGTGGTGAAGTGTGGGGTGTTGTGGTGTGGTGTGGTGGAGTGTATTGTTGTGCTATGGTTTTGTGATGTGTTGGTATGGGAACAGTGTGGTGTTGTGTGCTGGTCTGCGTTGAAATGCAATAACATTGCACTGCAATGAACTGAAGTTGCTGAACAGCATTGTTCCACACGGCCATGCCTTGCACTGGATTACACTGCATTGCGTTTCATGGCAATGCGTACGTTATAGCATTTCTCTAACTCACGCAATCTGAAGGCAGTCTTGACAACAGTAAGTCCCTTCAATGAACCTCAAAAGACAGGTGGTGGGCTAACTGAGTACTACTGCTCAGACGTTTGAACGAGTTCCAACAACTCGACAAATCGACGGGCCAACAAATGTTCCAACAAATCGACGGGCGCAATAGCCGAGTGCTTTAAGCGTTGGACTTTCAATCTGAGGGTCCTGGGTTCGAATCACGATAACGGCGCTTGGTGGGTAAAGTAGTGGAGATTTTTCCGATCTCCCACGTCAACATATGTGCAGACCTGCTAGTGCCTGAACCCCCTTCGTGTGTATACGCACGCAGAAGATCAAATACGCACGTAAAAGATCCTGTAACCCATGTCAGTGTTCGGTGGGTTATGGAGACACGAAAATACCCAGCACGCATGAACCACGACAGAGTCATCGGCAAGTCGATGTTGGCTGTGTAACGGAAAGAAGAAGAAGAAAAACTTCAGAGAGTGTTACAATATGTTTACAGAATACCAGTACAGCGCTCAGTGCAGCAGTGACAACAATCAGCAACAGTGCCCAAAGGATACAGCATCAGTGACGCCTTTAGTTGTAGCAGAAACAGAGACAGTAAAATAAATCCACCATCTAACGAATCTACATTTAGTCTACATAGTTCAGTATACCACTGTCTGACTCCCAAGGAAGCGAACAACAGAGACAGACAGACAGACAGACAGATATAGGAAAAATGAGCTGAAAAAGAAAGGCACAGAGAGAGAGAGAGACAGACAGACAGACAGACAGACAGATATAGAGAAAATGAGCTGAAAAAGAGAGGCAGAGAGAGAGAGAGAAACAGAGACAGACAGACAAGTAGACAGAAAGACAGAGACAATGAGAGACAGACAGATATATATATATATATATATATATAGAGAGAGAGAGAGAGAGAGACGCCACCAAACCCCTCTCACCGTCCCCCCCCTCACCCCCCTCCCCGCCGCACCCCCCCCCCCCCCACACACACACAAACACACGTACTTACACACACAAACGCACATCAATCCCCCACCCCCCCCCACCCCATTCCCTGCCCTCCTGGTGTTTTGTGGTCATGGCGCGGGGCTCCGGGTTCTCCCTAACGACCAGACGAGCTTTGGCCCAAAGCGGGAGACTCCAGGGTTAACATGGCCATCCGTCACCATTTGTTACCTGCCCCTTCCACACACACACACACACACACACACACACACACACACACACACACACACACATACCCGCCCACCCACACACACACACACACACACACACACACACACACACACACACACTTTCAGACTCTCGCTAAACATCCTCGGCGTTCAACTTTTGTGCCAAGTTCAACTCGTCTGAAGCGTTCGCAAGGTCAGGAAACTTACTAACTAACTAACTTACTTACTTACTAACTAAATAATGAATCAATTATTAACACACACCATACAGCAAGCAAACTGTTTTCCACGAGGTTTGCTTTCGATTAAAACATGGCTTCGTATAGACAAGAGAGACTTTCTTTTGCTTTGCTTCTGAAGTGTCTTCAGGACAATCTTCACACTCTACCATAAGGGAAAAAATCAACCATACATGTACAAGCTTACAGGTCAGGATGTCAGTGAAGTGATGTCACTACCTGGAGATCAGACACAGCTTACAGGTCAGGATGTCAGTGAAGTGATGTCACTACATGGAGATAAGACACAGCTTACAGGTCAGGATGTCAGTGAAGTGATGTCACTACATGGAGATCAGACACAGCTTACAGGTCAGGATGTCAGTGAAGTGATGTCACTACATGGAGATCAGACACAGCTTACAGGTCAGGATGTCAGTGAAGTGATGTCACTACCTGGAGATCAGACACAGCTTACAGGTCAGGATGTCAGTGAAGTGATGTCACTACCTGGAGATCAGACACAGCTTACAGGTCAGGATGTCAGTGATGTGATGTCACTACCTGGAGATCAGACACAGCTTACAGGTCAGGATGTCAGTGAAGTGATGTCACTACATGGAGATCAGACACAGCTTACAGGTCAGGATGTCAGTGATGTGATGTCACTACCTGGAGATCAGACACAGCTTACAGGTCAGGATGTCAGTGAAGTGATGTCACTCCCTGGGATCAGACACAGCTTACAGGTCAGGATGTCAGTGAAGTGATGTCACTACCTGAAGATCAGACACAGCTTACAGGTCAGGATGTCAGTGAAGTGATGTCACTACCTGGAGATCAGACACAGCTTACAGGTCAGGATGTCAGTGAAGTGATGTCACTACATGGAGATCAGACACAGCTTACAGGTCAGGTCAGGTCTCTACCTGCCACAGGTACCATGTAACCCTGTGCTACCTGTCACATGCGGGCAGATGGAGCTCGACAGCCCGGGAAGGCAGTCCATCTAAGACAAGGAAAAGTCTGAAGTAAAACCCATGAAGTGCTAAGGAATGCAGGACAGTCTCGACATGCATTGACCCTGGGTCCATGGCCATGTCCCGACTTTCAGTAGCCGCGCCCCCGTGCCTCCGAGGAAGGTTTTTGAGCCAGAGGCTAGGACAAGGACAGTCTGATATAAAACCTACGACCTGAGGACCTCACTGTCACCGTCCCAGCTTGCTAGGCTATGGCAGATGAACCACGGGTGTAAAGGGTGGGGCCAGTACTGCGCACACTGCACTCCACCTAAAAATTCCATTGCGCAGGCTTGAAGGACACGTCCACGTCCGCGCCACCAACTATTCCAAGCCCTGTAGCGATGGGAAAGGGGCGAAAACGGCAGGTGGAAGATGTCACTGGAAGCCGCAGTTCCAATCCTGCATGCAGGCGGTTCAGGATATTGGTCGCCTGATTGTTGACCCGGAGGTGACAGCATCACTCGGCAGCACCCTGAACGACCAAGCAGCCTTTTCTAGGGACAGCACTGCTTGCTCCACACGGAGAGGGGCCTAGAAAAGGTGTTCCAAACAAATGCACATCTCCATACCCCCCAGTTGGCTAGCCGCGGTCAACGGGCATCTCCAAACGCGGTCGAACAACAATAGAGAAGAAAAGGCCGGCACCTGCCTCACAATTAGGTGCAAAAGGACTAAAGGTAGCATGCTGGAACATCCGAACCATGCGTGACTCTGCAGACAGCAACCACCCAGAAAGGCGTTCCGTTCTAGTCGCACACGAACTTCAGAGACTGAACATTGACATTGCTGCCGTCAGCGAAGTCCGCTTTGCAGGGAAAGGCAGCCTCCAGGAACACGGCGCTGGGTACACCCTCTACTGGTCAGGCAAGCCAGAGACCGAGAGACGCCTTTATGGCGTAGGCTTTATGGTCAGGAGCACCATTGCCTCCAAGCTTGAAAACCTGCCAACAGGACACTCAGACCGAATTATGTCCATGCGCCTCCCACTACGGAACAAACAGCATGCCACTCTGTTCAGCGTGTACGCTCCAACCCTCCAAGCGGACCCCACAGAAAAGGTCAAGTTTTACACTGATCTGCGCAACCTCGTTCAGAACACCCCTGCTGACGACAAGGTCATCATCCTTGGCGACTTCAATGCCAGAGTTGGCCAAGATTCAGAAGCCTGGAAAGGAGTCCTTGGCAAGCATGGCGTTGGTAATTGCAACGACAATGGGCGCCTTCTTCTCGAGTTCTGTGCAGAGCAGCAGTTTACCATCACCAACACCATTTTCCAGCAGAAGGACAGCCTGAAGACAACGTGGATGCATCCTTGGTCCAAACATTGGCACCTCATTGATTACATCCTGATGCGCCAGAGAGACGTACGAGACGTCCAACACACCCGAGTGATGCCCAGCGCGGAGTGTCATACTGACCACCGCCTCGTCCGCAGCAAGCTCAGGCTCCACTTCAAGCCCAAACCAAAGAAAGGAGGAGCTCCTAGGAAGAAATTCCAGGTCGGCAACTTTCAGTCAGCTGAAGTGAAAGCTGAATTCCAGGCGAAGCTTCAGGACAAACTTGAAGACCCCAGTTGCCCCACAGACCCCTCTCCAGAAGCACTATGGGCACAGCTGAAATCAGTCATCCTGCAGTCCTCTGAAGAAGTCCTAGGGTTCTCGTCGAAAAAAGAACAAGGACTGGTTTGACGAAAACAACCAGGAGATCCAAGAATTGCTGGCGAAGAAGAGATCAGCCCACCAGGCTCACCTTGCACAACCGTCTTGTCCGGTGAAGAAAGCAACCTTCCGGCTCATATGCAGCAACCTCCAGCGCAAGCTTCGTGAGATTCAAAATGGGTGGTGGACCAACCTGGCAGAGAGGGCTCAGCTTTGTGCAGACACTGGTGACTACCGGGGCTTATACGAAGCCTTGAAGGCGGTGTACGGTCCCTCATACCAGGTCCAGAGTCCTTTGTGCAGCGCAGACGGCCAGGCGCTCTTCACAGACAAGACGTCGATCCTGAACAGGTGGTCGGAACATTTCCAGGTCCCTCTTCAGCGCCAACCGCACGGTTCAAGACTCGGCAATTCTCCGCATCAAACAACAGCCAGTGAAATTACAACTGGACGAGCTACCAACCCTAGAAGAGACTGTCAAGGCCATTGAACAGCTGAAATGTGGCAAGGCAGCAGGGGTTGACGGAATTCCGCCGGAGGCGTGGAAGAATGGAGGCCCAGCACTACACTCCAAACTCCACAACCTCTTTGTCTGCTGCTGGGAGCAAGGCAAACTACCACAGGACCTCCGTGACGCAGTCATCATCACCCTGTATAAAAACAAGGGAGAAAAGTCGGACTGCTCCAACTACAGGGGGATAACTCTGCTCTCCATCGCAGGCAAGATCCTCGCCAGAGTCCTCCTAAATCGGCTGGTGCCTACTATCGCCGAAGAACATCTCCCAGAGAGTCAGTGTGGCTTTAGAGCCAACAGAGGCACCACTGACATGGTCTTCGTTCTCAGACAGCTACAAGAAAAATGTCGGGAACAGAACAAAGGACTGTATGCGACATTCGTCGATCTCACGAAAGCTTTCGACACCGTGAGCAGAAAAGGTCTGTGGGAGATCATGAAACGTCTAGGATGCCCCCCAAAATTCCTCAGCATGGTCATCCAACTACATGAGGAACAGCGTGGACAGGTCAGACACAGCAACGACCTTTCGGAGCCCTTCCCAATTGGAAATGGAGTGAAACAAGGTTGTGTCCTCGCGCCGACCCTCTTCACGATCTTCTTCAGCATGATGCTCCAACAGGCCACTGAAGATCTTGGCGACGACGACGGTATCTTCATCAGATACCGCACTGATGGCAGCCTATTCAACCTGAGGCGGCTACAGGCCCACACCAAGACACTGGAGCAACTCATCAGAGAGCTTCTGTTTGCCGACGATGCTGCCCTCGTCGCCCATACAGAAGCGGCCCTGCAGCGTATAACGTCCTGCTTCGCAGAGGCTGTGCAGCTCTTCGGCCTAGAAGTCAGTCTGAAAAAGACGGAAGTTCTCCACCAGCCTGCCCCACAGGAAGAATTCCACGCTCCTCACATCAACATCGGTGAGACAGAGCTGAAGTCGGTCCACCAGTTCAGCTACCTAGGCTGCACCATCTCGTCTGACGCCAAGATCGACAAGGAGATCGACAACAGACTTGCAAAGGCAAACAGCGCATTCGGCAGGCTGTACAAGAGAGTGTGGAACAACAAACACCTGAAGAAAGACACAAAGATCAGCGTGTACAGAGCTGTTGTACTGCCCACCCTGTTGTATGGCTCCGAAACCTGGGTCACCTACCGGCACCACATACGACTGCTTGATCGCTTCCACCAGCGCTGCCTTCGCACCATCCTCAGCATCCACTGGAGTGACTACATCACAAATGTCGAGGTCCTGGAGCAGGCAAAGACTATCAGCATCGAGGCAGTGCTGCTAAAGACCCAGCTACGTTGGGCAGGGCACGTGTCCAGGATGGAGGACCACCGCCTGCCCAAGATCGCGCTGTATGGCGAACTGTCCACTGGCCACCGTGACAGAGGAGCACCCAAGAAGAGATACAAAGACTCCTTGAAGAAAGCTCTCGGTGCCTGTCACATTGACCATCGCCAGTGGTCCGCAGTAGCCGCTGATCGAGAGACCTGGCGACGCACCATCCACCAAGCTGTCTCCTCCTTCGAAAACAACCGCAGGGCCAGCCTTGAGGACAAACGCAGAAGGAGGAAGAACCACGACGCTGCAGCCGTGAACCCAGACCAGACTTTCCCTTGCAACCGCTGCGGCCGACTCTGCTTTTCCCGCATTGGCCTTGTCAGCCATGAGCGTGCCTGCATCAGACGTGGACAACGCCCTTCCTAGATCTTCGTCAGCGAAGCCAGGCCATGACAGGTCAGGATGTCAGTGAAGTGATGTCACTACATGGAGATCAGACACAGCTTACAGGTCAGGATGTCAGTGAAGTGATGTCACTACCTGGATATCAGACACAGCCTCACACCACTCCTCCCAACCCTCCAAAAAAGTTTGTCTATAGGTACAATCATACCATTTTTTCCTTGAAGGGGAGAAGCTACCCACACACACATTGCCATCTTCTCTGCCCACTAGGAAACAGGCAAACCTCTGTCCTTCCAGCACAGAAAAAACAACAACAACAGGAAGAAGCAGAAAAAAAAAACCAGTTTGCGCAAAAAGCTTTCCCCACTCTCTTCAGATTTACTTCCTCTCTGCGGGGAGGGGGGGGTGTGGGGGGGGGGTGGAGGGGGCTCAGCAGCAAATAATGGTCTGATTTCATGGACCAAACTTTTTTTTTTTTTTTTTTTTTTTTTACTGAAAGAAACTGAGAATTAGCGGGGGGCAGGGGATAGGGAGATGGGGGGGAGTGGAGGGGAGGGAGGGGGTACAGTGACAGAGAGAATGCAAAGAGAGACACAGGCTGAGGAAAGAGAAGGGATGAAGCACACGTACACACACATGCACACACACACACACTCACACAACACCACGCACGCACGCAAGCACGCACGCACACACACACACATGCACACACACGCACGCACGCACACACTCACACACACACACGCACGCACGCACGCACTCACACACGCACACACACACACACACACACACACACACACACACACACACACACACACACACACACACACACACTTTGCTTCTATTAGTGTCATTTTCAGAGAGACAGGCAAAGAGACAGACAGGCAAACAGGCTAAAAGACAGACAGACAGACAGACAGAATGAAAAAAAAAAAGAGGAACAAGTCTGGGGAAGAGAGGAAGAAGAAAGGAAGGAAGGGCCGTGGTCTTGTTTAGGGCTGAGAGGATGAACCGTAAATCGGGGGCTAACTTTCCGTTCACACGCAGAGGAGATTTTTACCAGAGGGTGCTTCAGCCTTCTGGTGACGTAACAACGTTTCCCTCCGGATACAGCAGAAGAGAGGGGAGCTTTGCTTGAAAAAAGAAAAAAAAGAAAAAAGTCTAGGTGACTAGCACAAACAAAACAAACAATACAGACTAATAAGAAAACAAGCGAAAGTTTTAGAAACTGTTTGCTTTAAGAAAAATAAGGTATGGATCCGGTGATTGTATTAACATGCTGCGGATAGCTGTTAAGATATTGTATGTGCGTGTCTGGGATTCTATTCATTTTTTTTGTCTGTCGTGAAAGAAACCGATAATTATGGTGACAGAAAAAAACACCCAGAGAAATGGTGGGCGCAATAGCTGAATGGTCAACTCACTCAGAACGGCCAGTCCTCTCTTCTCCTCTACACAGACCCCTCGGATGTCCAGTGGGTGTCTGAATGACCCAACCTTTAGCTTCCGTCGTCAGAATTGTCGTATTCTTTGTCAACATTCACCTCTTCAGTGTAAGAGCCTTACGCTTGCAATATTTTGATGATGGTAATTGGGGTGAAACGCTGTTAACGTCGTCTCTTTCGCCGTTCGTATGGAGAGAGTTAAAGCGCTGGACTTTCAATCTGAGGGTCCCAGGTTCGAACCTCCGTGACGGCGCCTGGTGGGTAAAAGGTGGAGATTTTTCCGATCTCCCAGATCAACATATGTGCAGACCTGCTTCTGCCTGAACCCCCTTCGTGTGTATCCGCAAGCAGAAGATCAAATACGCACGTTAAAGATCCTGTAATCCAAGTCAGCGTTCGGTGGGTTATGGAAACAAGAACATTCCCAGCATGCACACCCCCGAAAACGAAGGATGGGTGCCTGCGTGGCGGGGTAGATAGACAAAACGGTCATACACGTAAAATGTTACATGTCTGTCTGAGTGTGCACGTGTGTGTGTGCCTGATATCTGATTGAATAACACAGGAAACGAATGATGAGCGCCCAGTGGCAGCCGTCAGTCGGCTCTACCCAGGTAGACAGCCCGTTGTGTAAATGACTCCGTGTTTGTAAAGCGCTTTGAGCTTGGTCTCCGAACAAGGATAGGCGTTATGTAAGTATCCATATAAGTATAAGTGTATTCAGAGAGCAAGAGAGAGAGAGAGAGGGTGGGGGAGGGTTAAATCGAAATGGAAGGTTTAGATTGAAGACAATTAGATAAGCGTTTACTGGCCTCTTTTCATCATTCCCTTATAACGAAAACCAAAGATTTAGTGAAGAGGATACAATAAAGACAGACAGGAATAAGAACATAAATATTGAAAGAGACAGACAGACAGACGGACAGACAGACAGACAGAAGGACGGACGGACGGACGGACGGACAGACAGACAGGCAGACAGACAGATAGACAGAAAGACAGAAAGACAAGAAACAGAGACAGACATGGAGGCGGAGGAGAGCGGACGACACACATCCCTCTCTGTCTCTCTCCCTCCCTCACCGCTGCCCCTGTCTCTCTATCTCTCTATCTCTGTCTCTCTTCCACCCTTTCTCTCCCCCTCTCTCCCTCCCCCTCTCTCTCTCTCTGTCTCTTTCCCCCTTTCTCTCTCCCCTCTCTCTCTCTCCCTCTCTCCTCTCCCCCTCCCTCTCTATCTCTCTCCCTCCCTTTCTCCCCCTCTCTCTCTCCCCCTCCCTCTCTCTTTCTCTCTCCCTCTCTCTCTCCCCCTCTCTCTCCCCTCCCTCTCTCTCCCTCTCTCTCTCCCCTCTCTCTCCCTCTCTCTCCCCCTCACCCTCTCTCTCTCCCTCCCTTTCTCTCCCTCTCTCTCTCCCCCTCCCTCTCTCTCTCGCCCTCCCTCTCTCTTTCTCTCTCCCTCTTTCTCCCTCTTTCTCTCCCTCACTCTTCCTCTCCCTCTCTCCCTCCCCCCTCTCTCTCTCCTCTCTCCCTCTCTCTTTCTCTCTACCCCCTCTTTCTCCCCCCCCTCCTCTCTCTCTCTCTAGCTCTGACTACAACTTTGCCACACAAAAACACGACACACTCGCGCGCGCTCGCACACACACACACACACACACACACACACACACACACACACACACACACACACACACACACACACACACACACACACACACTTTTCTTTCTTTCTTTCTTTCTTTTTTTTCATTGCTTGTATAGATTATTTTGGGATTCGATCGAAGCCGTTGTTGTTGTAGCTGCATCGATTGTATTCTTTTGCGCCTCGAGTCAAAGGCGATTTCTTTTTTTTCACGTCGGGACTTCCTGCAGTTTTTCTGCAGGCATTAGGGGAACTTAAAATTTGCAGTGCCAGAAATAGAGCTAGCCGCGTCACTGGTTTCCATTCAGGTTGGGAATATAATTATTATTAACTCTCTGGGCGGTGGTAAATTAGCGAGAGATTG
>NC_134899.1:4341148-4343648 GCF_041734735.1 Babylonia areolata
AAGTGTCTTGGATGTTCGAAATTGTCTTGGGAGTATGTATGCCTTTTGTCTGTCAGTCCCTAAACACTGGGTGAGATCCACGCCAATGATTTGTGTGTGTGTGTGTGTGTGTGTGTGTGTGTGTGTGTGTGTGTGTGTGTGTGTGTGTGTGGAAGCATTTAATTGTCTGTTGTGAAGATTGCAAGAGAAAAGGGGAAACGAAAGAAAGAAAGAGAGAAAGAAAGAAAGAAAAAAAAAGAAAGAAAAGTGATGTAAAGTCCGATAAAACGAATTGAAAATATCATAAGATAAAGTAAAACGAAATGAAACAAAAGCCAAATGACATGAAACAGAACCGAACAGAAAGAACACACAGAGAAAAACCTACCTCGTTGTCAAGCGTCTACACATGACACTAGTGCAGGTAAAACAAGAAAGCAATGACAAACCATTAACAAACTACAGCATTTCGCTGGAAATAAACTATGAGTTTCAGTTTCAGTTTCAGTAGCTCAAGGAGGCGTCACTGCGTTCGGACAAATCCATATACGCTACACCACATCTGCCAAGCAGATGCCTGACCAGCAACGTAACCCAACGCGCTTAGTCAGGCCTTGAGAAAAAAAAAGGTGAATATATAATAGATAAGCTTACATAAATAAATAAATAAATAAATAAATAATGTTGGGTTGAAGACAGAAATAGAAACATGACTCACTGCCGTCTCTCTCACAATGTTGGGTTGAAGACAGAAATAGAAACATGACTCACTGCCGTCTCTCTCACAATGTTGGGTTGAAGACAGAAATAGAAACATGACTCACTGCCGTCTACCTCACAATGTTGGGCTGAAGACAGAAATAGAAACATGACTCACTGCGTCTACCTCACAATATTGGGTTGAAGACAGAAATAGAAACATGACTCACTGCCGTCTCTCTCACAATGTTGGGTTGAGGACAGAAATAGAAACATGACTCACTCTCGACTCCCTCAGACCTGTTGGGTTGAAGACAGAAATAGAAACATGACTCACTGCCGTCTCCCTCACAATGTTGGGTTGAAGACAGAAATAGAAACATGACTCACTGCCGTCTCCCTCACAATGTTGGGTTGAAGACAGAAATAGAAACATGACTCACTGCCGTCTCTCTCACAATGTTGAGTTGAAGACAGGAATAGAAACATGACTCACTGCTGTCTCCCTCACAATGTTGGGTTGAAGACAGAAATAGAAACATGACTCACTGCCGTCTCCCTCACAATGTTGGGTTGAAGACAGAAATAGAAACATGACTCACTGCCGTCTCCCTCAGACCTGTTGGGTTGAGGACAGGAATAGACACAGTGCCAGGGTGTGGTCACGTATCCTTCCTTCAGCATCAAAGATCTTATGCCTGAAGTCATGGCCTTGATCCTTCTGTGGTGAGGTCACCAGAAATGGAAAGAAAGAACGAAAAAAAAGTGTGTGTGGGGGGTGGGGGTGTCTGAGGGGGGGTGGGGGGGGGGGGCAGGGAAAGGGAGGGAGAGAGAGAGAGGAGAGAGTCAGAAAAAGAAAGTGAGAAAGAGAGAGAGACAGGGGGGAGGCACATAGGGAGAGATAGTATAGATAGAGACAGAGAGGGGGAGGGGGAGACAGAGACGGACAGAGAAGGAATGAGAGCTTGAGAAGAGACACACAGAGAGAGTGTGTGTGTAGACAAAGAGAAGACACAGAGAGAGAAGGAGAGACAGAGAGACTGCAGAGAGAGAAAGGAGACAGGGAGGGGGAGAGAGAGGGAGAGAGAGAGGTTGTGGGAGAGGAGACAGAGGGGAAGAGAGAGGGGGGTGAGAGAGGGGAAGACAGAGTGGGGGAAAGGGATTAGACATCTTGACTGTCACAACCCTCTGCACGTAATTCTATGCACACATGTAACCTTGCCGTGTCTGTATGAAGAAATGTTGTCAAACTGGACGCCAAGCATGTCAGCAAAGCAGAATAAAACTCAAAAGGCCTTGAAGAGAGAGAGAGAGAGAGAGAGAGAGAGAGAGAGAGAGAGAGAGAGAGAGAGAGAGAGAGAGAGAGAGAGAGAGAGAGAGTACAAAAGGTTATTAACTAAACCATAATTTTCTTCTGTTGAATGCATTACCGGTTCGAATCACGGCACAGTCGCCAGTATTTTCTCCCCCTCCACTAGACCTTGAGTGGTAGTCTGGACGCTAGTCATTCGGATGAGACGACAAACCGAGGTCCCGTATGCAGCATGCACTTATCGCACGTAAAAGAACCCACGGCGACAAAAGGGTCCATTCCATTCATTCTCCTGCCCGGGATGGGCGTAGAGGAGACATGAGGGACGATTCCGTAGTCAGACGACGCCATCCGGTTCTATCTTCTGCCTGTCGTATCAGCGTAGCGCTATCCATATTGGTCCATTCCTTGATGTTGTCCATCCAGCATTTGGCTTGCCAGGGTGGTCCCTGGCAAAATTATGTAGAAAAATCCACATCGATAGGAAAAAACGAATGAAACACTGCAGGC